>NC_056732.1:929686874-929926874 GCF_019279795.1 Protopterus annectens | reverse complement strand
ACTTGTACTTACATATGTTTACTGCTGCTTATTTCTGCTTACTAGTGCCTTATTCATTACGACAGTATCACTTTGATTGAATGAAATTTAGTTAAACATCTCATGTGATACTCAAGTTCACATTTACATGCTATTATGTTGGTTTTACAGCAAAACAACATTCGTTCCACATGATATGTGCTATAGTTGGACTCAAACCGTGAATGCCTGTTCATTAGGCGGATGCTGTAACCACTACACTATTGACGTGTATGTTGATTCTGCATGTTTTTCTCTATTTGAATGATTTTGATGTATAAGCTACGCTCAGTGGAGGGCAGCAACGTGCAAACATGCTGCACTTTGCCTACCCTTTTGATATTGCAGCAATACAAATGTATAATAAGGACACGGGGAATCTAATTGTGAAAGTTCTAGGGACGGGGCTCAGCATTCCACTACGTGCTTGTGTGTTTACTACTTTGATTTTATTTCACTGTTCGTGGACACTCTTGTATGCTTAGCATACATTTCAGTATCCACGGACACTGAATTATTGGATTACTATTAGTGGCAGGCTCTAATAGTAAGCATAGTAGGTTGTGCAACTGTCGGGGCATGTTTACGTCTCCATAGAGCACTTGTACATACCTCCTGTACTTGCACACATTTCCTGTGCACGTCGAGGGTACAGTGGCGCGCCCTCATAAATATTCATATGGCACTGCTGCACCATCTGTAATGAGGATGCTCGGCTCAAGGCTGAAACCATCCTTGCGCCGAGCTTCATGAATCCCGGGGCACATATTCTAACACTCTCCTACATTTTGAAAGTGGGCACCCTGACTTATAAAAAAGATCTTTGGCTAAGGGCCAATGTGTGCAGTTAGCACGGATGGTCAGTGACCTAGAAATGTATATTGAAGAAAGGGAAAAGTTAAGGGACATGTTATTAAGGAGGGGATAACCGAACAGTTTCATTGAACCAGTTTTGTGTGAAGTTACAGAAAAAAGAGTTAAAGGACATTTTTTCCACTGTTTGGCTCAGAGGAAAGGGACAACAGCAGCAATAAAAAGGTTGATGTGGGGTCAAGGAACACAAACAAGTTCAACAGGGCCTTTATTCTGACGTACAACTTGCAGTTTTAAGACACAAAAGATATTTTAAAAAAGAATTGGTTTATATTTAAAAGTGGCAAAGAGGTCCTTAAAAATGTTGGTGACAGACCATTAACTGGATTTAAGAAGCCCTTTATAGTGTGCAAGATTAGTCTAAGAGCTATTTTCGGCAATATGGCTGACGTGCGATCCAGGAATGAGCTCCTAGGATGTGCACATGAGCTCTTAGGCTAATCCTGCATTGACCAAGCTCCTGTATGCAAATTACCCTCATTTTCAGGTGAAAACCATGCAAATGAGGGTAATTTGTGATCCAGGAAGCAGGCAGCTGTCAGTGCAGGACGAGTGTTGTCTGCAGAAATGTACTTGGTTAGTAACCGATTACATTTCTGCAAACTACAAAACGGAGCTATGACAGCTCCAAATAAAGGCTGCATATCATTGATGTAGCATGCCAATGGCCAAGTACAAGGCCATTGGCATTGCAAAATTTGTATATAATAAAAAAAAAAACATTTATTTTTTTTTTCGCTGATCTTGCCTGTTTAGGCATAGGGCAGTGGCGCGCAAATGGGATTGGGGTAAAAATAATAAAACAAACCTAAAATAAGCATTCTAACTAAAAGCAGTATTCTGCCATGAAAGTCAATGGCAGGCATAAGACAACCTGGCCAGTGAGTAATGGTTGCTAAGGGGGGAGGCTCAGTGTGGGACATGTAACTATGCATTAGCAGGCAATCCTATGCAAATGAAGGGAAGGATAGTGAATCCCAGATTTCCCCGGTGTGTGAGGGAGGTTCCAAGAGTGTAAGAGTATAAATAGCTGGGTGCAAGACTAGGATATAGGTAACATCATGGGAGGGGGGTGTCAGGCATACTGTAAGAGGATTGGAGCCCTGTGGCTCGGAACTGCTCCTAGCTTAGCACAGCTAAGCTAGAGGTGTGTCCAAGCTGCCTAGCACTCCTTACAAAGTGTAAGTGGGTGTGCGTACTGCGCACTGGGTTTCACAGGAAGAAAAAGGAAGTTAAACCAGAAAATAGCAGCTCTGTGCACATTTGAGCACTCCGTTTGCGTGGCGCTCACACAGGCTTAAATAGGGAGGCAGTGGGAAGGGAAAACAGCAGTAGGAAGGTAATCAAGGAGAACTAGCTTAGCTGACAGGTGAAATGTATCGCAGACAGCCAATCACACAGGCAGCAGCCCAGCCCAGCCGAGCACACCACTATAAACTATGCAAACACTTTTCCCCTTGTTATTCCCAATAACTCTGCACCACTGGTGTATACAAATGGGGAAATTTTAGAAAATGAAAGCAAGAGAAATAATGTTAGAGGCTGCATTTGCTATCATAAACCAGCATGTGCAAGAGGCTGAGGGTGGTGAGCATGTGAATGCTGCTGAGCAACCCACAGTGAGGAGACGGAGAAGAGTGTACAGACCCAGGGTAACCTACCAAGGGCTACATGAGCTGGAGATATTGGAGTGCTATAGGGTGGACAGGGACCTCCTACAGCAGATTGTTGAGTTGTGCCGGACACGCCTCACACACAGAACTAACAGAGTGGAACCCATCCCAGTGGATACCAAGGTATGTGTAGGACTACAAATACTAGCTACAGGTACCTTCCAAAGGCCAACTCAGGATATGATGGGGATATCATAAGCATCAGCATCCAGGGTACTCCACCAGTTCCAGGATGCCATGTCAGCACATGTCAGTGAGCACGTATATCTCCCCATCACCCGTGAGGCATTGGCCAGCAATATGTGTCTCTTCCATCAAATAGCAGAATACCCCGAGGTAGTGGTGCAATTGACTGCAAGCACATATACATCAAAGAACCACCCGGTGAGTAGGGTAGGATCTACATCAACCGCAAGGGCTTCCCCTCCATCAACTGCCAGGTCATGTGTGATGCCCAGGGCAGAATAATGAACGTATGTGCTTGCTGCCCTGGAAGCTACCACAATTCCCACATCTGGCATCTGACGCAGCTGTACCACAGATTTGCCAGTGGGGACATCCCACATGGCCACCTAGGGGGGATACTGGATATGCACTGGAGCCATGGTTGATGACACCCATCAGAAATGCACACACACCCGAACAAGAACTCCATAATGAGGCACACGCACAAACATGAATCATAATAGAGAGTGTGTTTGGGATGCTCAAGTCACGGTTCCAGTGTCTGGACACATCTGGTGGAGCCTTGCAGTACTCACCAACTACATGTTCCCAAATTGTCATTTTATGTGCCATGCTACACAATATGATCCTGCGGAAACAGCTGCAACAGGAACAGCATGGGGCAGGGCCACACAGCCCCCCACCATTGCCAAGGCCTGCACAGGCACAGAGTAACTCGGAGGAGGAACAACCTGAGCCTGCCCCATTAGGCAGAAGGAGGTGTGCCCAGTATGCCCTGGCCTTGGCAAAGAGGCAATGCATAGCACATGCACTGACACAGTAGGGACCCAAGGAATGTTACCGCTCTCTTCCTCGCGCATACAGTAAAAGGGATGCCAAACATGACACTACCTGTGCTCAACCATGTATAGGGAGTGTGCTCTGTGCATCTGACATAGGCAGCCCTGCAGCTCCACCCTCAATATTGGGACACCCACAAGGTAAGTGACTCACACATGCCAGTTGGGGGGGGGTCACATACCCAACAACTGTTACAGTCAGCAGGATAGGTGTAGACAAACACAAACAAATGCTGCACTATGGCCTTTGAATGAGCCCTATGTGCAACCCCCCCCCCCCAGGCTTACACAGACAGACTACAGCAAGCCAGGCAGTTTGGATGTAAGGTGTGAAGGTTAAGAAGTCAGAAACTAATATGTAGGCAGTGAAAGCTAGGATCTCTAGTACACTGGTATGCCTCTAACCAGCACAATAAGTAAGACTACAGACTGAAATTGAGTACCCGACATACCAGTACAGTCCTAGCAAATGTGTAGAAGTTTCAGGTGTGCCCCCCCATCCTACGTACACTTATAGTAACAGTTAGGTGCCCCCCCACTCCTGTGTAGAAATGTAGAAACAGTCAGGTGCCCCCCCGCTATGCAGAAATGTAGCAACAGTACATGCCAAATGACCGATGGATACCCTGCAGACACAGCATGCTACTTGTTGGTGTACAACCAAAGGTCAGCACTGCAGTACAAACAACCTGGACATGATCCACATATGCAATACAGATGGCCATACTGGGCATGCTCACACACCATGTCTGCAAACACCAGTTGACCAGACATATCTGGCAGTCACAGTTCTAAGTGCAGACATGTCAGTATGCACCACTCCTGCCTTGCACACACAGTGGATAGGAATACAGACATATATATAAGGACAACACACTATAATAAGCCAAAGATAGACAGACATAGATGTGTGGAAGAGAGTCATTGTGACAAGGACCCATCTGGGACTGTCCCACCCAGCACAAACACATGAGGTGCAGATGCACTCACTGCAGATACTAGCCATCAGCATGACAGACTATGTAGTGCTCGTGCCAGCTGTGCAACATGACTGTACAAGGAAGTAGTCATCTAGTAGCTGTATACACGTACCTGTGACATAGGACCCAGTGTGTGCCTGCATGTGGCATGTCAACCCCTACATGAATGGGTTATGGCCCATGCACACACTGCCCACTCCATAGTAGTAGTATGACAAGCCTGCTGAGGTTATCCAATGTGAAATACACCTTTGTGAGAGCTGTAGCTCAGGAATCATCATGGTGCGTCCCATAACTGTGTACTGCTGTAGTGATAAACCAGTTAGGTAGTAGTTCAAACTCCAGACTTGGCAACTGTGTTATTGTCTGTCTAGAGAGCAATGCATTTTAGGATACTCAAGCTCCATACAATTCATATATTGAACTTTGGCAAGGCCGCTGATGTCACTCACCTAGGAATACACCTCTGGGAAAGTCATAGCCTGGTCCTCTCTGTAGTGTGTCCTGTAACTGTGTACTGCTGTAGTATGATAAGGTAGTTAGATAGGTGTTCTAACCCCATACCTTGCAAATGTGTGTGAATCTGTGTGTTTGACTGAATAGAGAGCAATGCTTTTAAGGCTAGACACTTCTTCTTCTTTCAGCTTTTTCTCGGTTAGAGGTTGCCACAGCAGATCACCTGTCCACTCATGATTAGCAGTGGAGTTTTACAGTGTCGAGTTGCCAGCCCGGCACCCAACCTACCACAGAAGGTACATACACACACTCATACCTAGGGCCAATTTAGAGTATCCAATCCACTTAATCTTCAGGATGTGGGAGGAAACTGGAGCTCCTGGAGAAAACCCACACTACCACATGCAGACTCCACACAGAAGGCTCCCCAGCCAAGGATTGAACCAGAAAACCTCTTGCTGTGAGGCAGCAATGCCAACCGCTGCACCACTGTGGCCGCCCTGCTTTTTAGGCTAATCACACTCCGTACAATTCACATACTCAACCTTGGCAAGGCTGCTGATGTCACTCACATAGACATGCACCTCTGGGAAGAGTGTAGCCCAGTAGTCTCCGTAGCTCATCCTGTAATTAAGTACTGCTGTAGTGTGATTTAGAAATGTGGTAGGGTTCCATCCCCACCCATGGCAGTTCTGGATGTTTTGTGTGTGTTTCAATTTGTGTGTATGGAGGAATGCATTATGGGCTACTCATTCAAGGTATATTTCAAATGCCCTATTGTGGCAATCCTGCTGATGTCATTCATTGTGAAATACAGCTTTGGGGAGACAAGTCATCTGTATTCCCTGTGGTGCATCCTATAACAGCCTCATGCTGTAGTGTGATATGCATCTCGGTCAGGGGTTCTATGCCCAAACATGCCAGTTGTGGATGTTTTGTGTGTGTCTCACTGTCTGTGTAGGGAGCAATGCATTTTAGGCTAGTCACTCGCAGTACAGTTGAAACTCCCTACTTTGGTAACCCTACTGATGTCATACATTGTGAAATACACCTTTGGGGAAGAGGTACTCCAGTAATGTCCATGGTGTGCACTATAACTGCATAGTGCTGTAATGTAATAAGCTAGTTAGGTAGGGGTTCTACTCCCAGACATGACAGGTGTGTGTGTGTGTGTGTGTGTGTGTGTGTGTGTGTGTGTGTGTGTGTGTGTGTGTGTGTGTGTGTGTGTGTGTGTGTGTGTGTGTGTAACACATATCCCATGTAGAGGTGGCTGTGAGTGTGTGATACCTGTGGCCAATGTGGAGGGGGTTTTGCTCAGTTCTTTTATGGTGGCTCTACTATATATCACCATGTCAGCCATACAGGAATACCAGATATAAATTAGCCGAGAGGCTGTGGTGCAAAGCCATACCCAGACATGTGACATCAAGGCCAGCCAATCACAGTTAGTAACCACACTATTACCCAGAGCACACACACATGCCTAGGCAACAGTCAATATGTGGGTAGTATACTGCATACTGGCCACTGATAGTAACTCTGCAGTGATAGCAGTTGGCTACAGAGGGCATGTCACCCTGCCCATCTGTCCAATATGCACGTACATGCAGACAGTGCACCTCCACCATGTTCCCAAATGGACACCTGCACCACCCATGGTGCTTTCACATGTGACTCCTAATGGACATACCATGCCTGATAACATGCCTTGTATGGACAGATGACACTGACATCAAGGAATGCTGTTAGCATGCTATCAATGTAGGTGCAGGGTAAACCTGTGCCCATTACCAGTTCCTGCCACAGGTGGGCAAGACTGGCACATCAAATGATAATCTGTGTTCACAACATGGGCCAGACACCCCAGGTACAGTTCCACATGTCACTGTACATCCATGTGGGAGGTGTGCACATCCCAGACACCATCCATGTGTGTAAGGAACATGTACATGGCAAGTGATACACAGCATTGGCCACACACAATAGTCACACAGGTGACTGGATAGGGGATGCAATACCCACCTGTGTGGGCAAATGCAGAAACTACAGGCCTGATGCACAATGCAGACCATCGCCATGTGGCCTGATGCCAAGGTCCACCCATCCCCTACCCTTGTACAGCCTACTGTCACAGTTGACCACTACACACCCGTGCAGACATGCACCCATGCATTTCAGGACTGGCACTCTGTGTGTCCGTGAGTGTGTTGTATGGTGTATCTGACCACATCCACACTCACTATAACCCCCCAGGGCATACTGAAGCATTCTGTTTGATATCTGACACCTCATTATACTCTATGCCCATACATCCTCCGTATGACCCATATGGTGCATGTGATACCTGCACATTGATGTGTTGTGGCAATCCCATTAGTGATGAGTTGCACTCCTGGCCCTGTCAAGTGTGTCAGTGTGTGTGCGTCCCTGTGTGAGTGTGCCTGTGTTGACGCTGGCAGCTGTTCATGCAGACAGGCACATGTACGTCACCTACTGTATATCTACCGTATCCCTGTTGTGGATGTCACTCATCATCACAAATATGCTCTGAGTGCTCCACAGCAGGTAACCCATGTGGCGCATCCAATAACTGCATCAAACCATGATAGCACTACATAGTTGTTGGGGGTTTGATACCCTGTGCTGGTAGGTGTGTGACACAAACATGTTTCTGTTTTACTCTACCACCCCTCCCTGACATGTATTTGCCTCTGTCCTGCCTTCCCCACACCCTCTCCGGTGGATTTGGAGACCCACACCTGCTATGCTTAAGTAGCAGCATGTGTAATATAAGTGATGCTCATGATCAGCTGATGGCCTCTGGATGAATTGCAGCCCTCCCCTAGCTGATTGCATGTGGAATGGCTGTGGTAACAGTCCCATAGCCAATTGCATGGAAATACACTCCAATACCTAGGAACAACATGGTGGTGTTGGCCCTTTACAGTCACTGTGAGCAGGAATGTGATCTGCTGTTTGGCAAACACCATCTCAGATGGATTGGGGATTTACCTCCAACAACATACACTTTGGAAAGAGGGCAACAAACAGGAGGGTGATGTGCCTGACCTGACTACAGAATGTAAGTGCTGCTATACTGCATGTGGAGTACTGTTGGTTTAACAGTGTTTGTCTGGATATGCCTGTTGTGCATGTCACAATACCTGCCACGTCGGTCCCATGAATATGAGGGATCCACATCCGCAGGGTCATCTGCAGACTGGGCAGTGTTGTGCCTTTGATTTCATGTGTCATCTACAGTGCACCTATCTGTGGAATGCAGAAGGTAGTGTGAGGATAGCAGTCAGTAGATGGTGACAGCCGGGAGAGTTACAGATGTCACATCCCTCATAGGACATACGGTGCAACAAACCCTGTTACGACAGTATATGTATGAGAGTATTACAGTGACATGTCAATACTGGCCATGTGTTTGTGCATCCAGCCACAACTCTGCCAACATTTGTACATATGTCATGCAGTAGGGGGTGCATATGTTCTGTACTCCATAGTCATTGACAACATATCTGATAACAAGCCAGTGAGATATCAGACTGCTACACATGTTATGTATAGTAGGGGTTATAATTGAGGACATAGCCTGGGCATTATGTGGCTGTGTGTACAGTACTGAGGTATGTGTAAGTCTGGTAATTGTCGACAGTATATGTATAGTGAACATGTACCTTGGCCTGTGTAGAGACTGTTGTGGATGTCATTGTACCCGGTCCTGTTCTATCTAATGTTACATGCTGCTCCACTGTATGTCACCCTGACAGCTTACATGTTTGTAGGGGTGAACACACATGTCCCATATCACAGACAGGCATCAGACCACACTGTCTAGCCACCCAGTATGTGTAGGAGTGTTGTGTGAGTGGCTCATATGAGGATGGTGTAGGTCAGATAGTCCATATACTGTAATAGTATGCTACCTTACCATATGTGGCTGTGGCTGTGTTCACATTGGTTGTGGTTATGCACTTTCACACAGGTGTCTGTTACTCTGTGATGTGACTAGCCTGTATAGCCTGCTATCTATGCAGGTGCATGTGTATCCCCACATGGGAGATGTAGCCCAGTGTTGAGTCAGTCTGCCTGTAGCTTGCACAGTGCTTTGTTACATGCCTAGCACATTACTGTACTTATCCAGTGAGATGACATGTCCAGATACTTGCCAGATGTACTTCTGCTGGGCCACCATGACAATCATGTATGTCAGACAAAGCAGTGGGATGCCGTTCAGATGTATGTCACTAACTAGTGGGTAGTATGTGGCCATGGCACCTCTGTACCAATGGTTATTATGTGTCAGGACAGACAGGGGTGTATGAATGCATAACCTATGGGGGCAAATGTATACCAGTATTTACATGTTATACCCATCTACATAGCTGTTAACATCCACATTGACAGGCCTGGTCCACATGTCTTGCATGAAGGGGTTCTGTATAGACCCCTGGACTGACAAGCCTGTGTCAGACTGGCACAATATATTGGGCTTATTGCAGCTGTAGTCCACAGGGGCATTACTGTGCTAGCAGTGGTACTGTACTATGATGACCTTAGGATGTCTGTCAGTAGCCAATGGCACACATGTACACAGCAGATGTGGCCTCCCACACACACCACGTCTGTGAAGACGATCCCTATTACAGTAGCAATAGTCTACAAATATACCTGCAATACATACATGATAACCCCTTGCAGTGAGAGGTTGGGACTATTGGGGCTGAGGTAGGACTCCACTCCATGTGCAGGACATATGGCAAACATATATTTACATATCATTATACATATATCCATATAGATATGTACACATTTACATATCTTGCTTACTGTATGACAACAGTTGTACACATATGTGCATGGGTTCCAGACTCTGTCCACCACCTACATACCTGGCTTTGCACATGTGACATGCTGTCAGGATTTGTTATGTAGTGGGCTGTGTGTATGTCATGCTGTCATTCCTGCCATCCCTCCACTGCTGTTTTGTCCCCCACACATACTAGGGGGTTGGGGCCATATATGTGTGGGCTCCACCTACACAATACATGTGTGCCCTAATGCAATGCAGAGTGCAGTGTACATAACCGTGGTATATGGCCCAGTAGTAGTGATTGTAGGGTGGGTGCACCATGACTAACCTAGGCTGTAAAAATATGTGTGGGTATCTGGAGTAAGCTGCCTTAAGGTATCTGGATGTACATTACCATACATTCCACCATGGGTAAATGCAGGCCTACTGCCTCCTGCCATACGGAATGTTCTGTTTGTCAGTGTGATTGTGATGGTGTCAGTTATGCCTTGTTATGTAACAGATACATCCCATTGTGTCAACTGGGGTCTGTACCCCCTAGGGATTGTGTACAGAGTGTAGATAGAGGCTGCTAACCTATACATCTGCATTACGTACTGTTGATTGTCTGGTATGCTGTGGGCCAGTCTGTCATTACTACTGTGCTACTAGAAGGCCTCGGCCTGGACAGCAACATGTGTCAACCTTTCCAGACTACTGTCTCAGTATAACTGTTTCACAGTTGCAGTACACTGTTCATATGGATGTCATTGTCTAAACGGCTATATGACATGGCATATACAACTGTTATAGTACACAAATATAGTTTTCACATTCATTTATGGGCACCTGTGTGTGGTGTTATACCATTTGATATCTCTGTGGGTATGTGTTGCAGGCTATAAATGTCATTCGTATGGGTGGCTCATACATTCTCCAGTTGGTAAGGTGGTGACTGTAGGAATACTGGCTGCTCAATCTGTGTGCACGTACTACATATGTATCTTACTGTACATATCTCTGTGTGTGTATGTGTACTTAATATATATATATATATATATATATATATATATATATATATATATATATATATATATATATATATATATATATATATATCTGCCTGTATCTGCATATACCTGTCTGTGTATAAGTATCCTAGGGATGGCCATGTCATGTGTGGTCCTGGTTATGGGATCTGTGACACTTGTTACTGTATTACAGGGGGGACGTGCTTGGCTGGGGGGAGTATACCTATTCGTACCAGACATATATTGTGTGGGGCCTCTCAACACCATTAACGTTGCATGAGGACATATATGTTTTTGTTATATCCCCATTGTTATCACCAGATGTCTGTCCGTATACACCTATATATGTACATGTATATATCTGCTGACATATAAATGACCTGCTGTATATATTTACACATGTAGATGTAGACATATATATCCATAGATGTAGGCATTTGCATGTATATATGTTCAGATATATTTATATATGTGTATATTCATATATATATATATATATATATATATATATATATATATATATATATATATATATATATATATATATATATATAGATAGATATATCTATCTACATATAATATATATATATGTATATATATATATATATATATATATATATATATACATATATCAATATGTTCTACCTGTTTAGACATTAATATATTTACTCACACACTTACATCTATATATTGCAATACATTCTCTGTACTGTTGAATGACTGGGCTGGATGATATGTTTGTGGAAACATCAGGGTTATGTATATCTGCCATGGTTTAGTAGTAAATCACTTTGTGTATGATGTGCAGGGTCCTGGGTATGAGCCTTGCAGAAGCAGTTTATTTTGTTGCTGGCCAGAACACTCCTGCTTACCCCGATGCTAACCTCTTTAAAAGGAAAGGAAAAAAGGGTTGATAGGAAAGTGGTGGAAAAAGGGCACAAAGGAGGTAAGACAGTAGGGGAAATAGCTAAGCATGTGCAGGAAGTGTGTAGGAAAGGTCCATAGCTGCCCATTTCTGCTACAGCAACGGCTGGCATATACACTGAATTTGGTGGTAAATGTGGACCCTCAAATCCCTGGGAGAGGGGTGAGGACAACATAAATGCATTGTGATGCTAATTAGACCAGCTTACATGTGTCCAGTGGACACGTGTGTGAAATGGACAGCCATGTATGGGGCGAGATTGTTTCGTGGGAAGATATTGCCCTTCCATTATTTTTTCAGGTGGGAGTGGGATGTTGTGGAGGGGTAGTAGCTATATTTGGGGAGGGAGGTTGGGTAGGTTAACAGACATGACACACAAGATGCATACAGGGCCTGTATATGATACATGTGGAGGGTAAACACCTTGGATGGGGAGGCGTGTTTGGAAGTTGCAAGCCCATGAACCTCCAACTGGAAACAGTGGGACTGAGGTCCCCACCCATGTCCATTCACCACTGCACCTTCACGGCCCCAAAAGTGGCTGTGCTGGGGGCTGTGTAGGAGGGGCAGGCTCACCCTCTAATAGCACCACTAGGCCCTCAAGCTGGCATAGCCATTCTCGATACTCCAGATCGAGCTCCCTACGCACCATGGGCCAGACCTGTTGATGGGTGACAGGCTCCCTTCCGCGCCCGCTTCGAGGGGGGGGATGAGACCCATCCCCTGCGCAGGGCCCACGGAAGAGGAGGACCCAGGCTGGGTCCCAGATGTGCTGGTGCTCGGTGCCATGGCCAGCTGGAGTTGGACAGGTTGGTCTGCTGGGACCGACCTTCCCATACGAGCTGTGTTGTTGCCGGTTTATGGCAGATATGGGTTAGTATCAGTCAACAGCATTTAGGATTAGTTATAACAGCATGCATAGGTGTTCCCATTAACCCGACTCACCAGATTTAACACAGTTACAGAGCAAGCAGAATACATGCATATATGGAACAACAGTGGCCATTACAAGAGCATGCAGGTGTCATTGATGGCAACAGGCCACCAATATGGGTGTATTTTAACATGGCACATGCATAGAAACAAATGTGAATATGAATAACCTATTAGGACATAAGTCCCAACAAATGTTTGGAGTGTACACATACCAGTTGAGGAGTGTCATTGGGTTATTTCGCACATATGGTCGGGATGAGAGAGTGTTCAATTAACAATTGACATATCCTTGTAGTTTTTACAACATTCCTAGTCACTGCAGTGATCTTTCCCTTACAAGTATTATTACACTACTCAGTGGCCTTATAATGTATACACTGGTATGTTTAAAGATTATTATATATGTGATCTGTGTCTTACATACAGGTGTAACAAGATGCAGGTATTAAAGCGACATATGTTGTGTATTGCCATCATACACTTTGGGTAAACATTCTATGACTATGTATACATTTGACTTTCAGTTATATGTCATTAACAGCTGCCTACATTTCTGGGTTCCTCACACTGCTTTTTCAGGGGAACAGGGTACCAGGCTGGTGATATGGGCCATTTATCTGTACATGCTGGACAGACCAAAACAGTTGTGGGGTATGAATATGCATACCACTGTCTATCTGAACACTCTAGCAAACTCTGTACAGTTATTGGGTGCAATTATACATACAGCTTTCTATCTGAACATTGTAACAAAATCCGTACAGTTGTGGGGTATGATTATGCATACAGCTTACTATCACTCCTGGGATTCAAACCCCCACTGTGTGTGACAGCAAAATTATAGTTAACATCACAGTACACTGTGCCATCAGGTAACTGATGTGAAGCTTTCCACTGTCTCCTATCTAAGTCTCCCTCACTTGTACAATATGACTGACCTCTTGGCACTTCCAACATTGTTAAGCAGACCTTCATACATATTTTATCTTTATACCACAGCATGGATAACACTGCTTAATACAACAGTACTATTTATAGTATGCAACAGTTCAACTACATATGAGAGAAGAGTACACAGAAGCACTCCAGGGTTTATACCTTTATTCACAGAATATTACACATTTATTCCTACTGGTACGACACTTTCTAAGGCTCTTATATTTATTTGTTATGACAGTACATGTAGCGAAATACTAACCTGCCTCGCGACACAGCCTTTGCAACCTAGCATCATGGGCTTGCTGGTTCACAGCCCACTCATCTGCAGATGTCAGAGCTATACAGTGATATGTAGCCATACCTATCCATAGTATACACAAGCTAGGCAATTCTTAACTACTTAGTGGAACTAGTACTTACTCAATACTGGGGCATTAGCCATCTGCCAAGACTGCTGGATCCACTGTTCCAGTACATCCCCCCTCCGTCGCTTCATGTCAGCATGGTGGTGCCTGACCTGCTCACCAGCCCAGGGGATACCTGTGGCACTGGTGAGGTCACGGGCGAGACTGTCCCAAGCCTCCGTTTTATACTGCAAGCCCTGGTACTAGCCCTGCAGTGGTCTCTCCTCATGGTGTTGAACCAGGAACCACACCATGAGTTCTGAATCCTGGATGCCCCAGCGCTGCACTCTAAAATGAGTGCCTTCACCCACACCAGCCATTCTGCCTGTAGTAGGAAGATACAACCACTTATGGAATGTATTCCTGCCTGTGTTGTTTATATACGGCCAATTACCCGCACTTTTCATGATTGGCCGAGTTTGAAGAGGCTAAGCTATGGGCACACCTGCTTACCTAAGGTTGGCAGTGCATATAGGGGTATGGCAGATTGGATTGGCTCCCCTACACATTGCTTACTCTTACTAAGTTGAGCTGTGCTGCGGTTAGCATTGCTTAATAGTTAATTTGCACTGTATTTGCCTTATGGCAGAAATTTATTCTTCATTACAGGTTTTATGTGTCTGGTATCTGAGATTCATGTGTACATGCACTGTATAGGGACCTGGGGACTTCTACACTTTATTACAATAACACCTCACGTCTATGCTTACCGCAGTACTCCATTTCACATATTTATGTTATGTAGCAAGTTAGACCACTTCACACTGTACATAGATTCATTTCACATCTTTGTTTTGATTTACCTGTGGTGAGGATTAGTTTGCTGATACCGCATTCATCTGTATTGCTATGATGGTTTAGTGAGTGACTACTATAACTATAGTGTATAGAGTACTGGGTTCGAACCTTGCAGAGGCAGTTTATTTTGTTGCTGGGCAGGACACACAGGTTTGTGCGACGGTGAGCACTGCTAACCTCCGATTACAGTTTCTTAAACCTGTTAGCTTCTACTTTGCTTAATCTGTGTACCACCCCCCCACACAGGTGTACTCCCGCATGCTGCCGCATACCCCCATGCTACTTCATGTACATGTAGGTTTTATACATGCTTAAATCAGGTGTACATGTCAGGTATGACTGTTCACGAAGGTCAGTGTAAGGCTATGTGGAATTCTGGTTTAGCATTTCTGGTTAGGCTACACTCAGGTATTCGGGTTAGGTTTACATATGCCATACCTGTGTTGTAGAGTAGATGTGAATAGTGGAGGTGTAGGCAGGTAGGTGGAGGGGGGACATTTTAACTGTATAGTAGGCCATTCGCCTGATTGGTGGGGGTGCAGTAGTGCAGGTTTGCAGGGTGTTGGGATATGTATGCGAGGCAGGACAGGAGGTGTCAGTGTCAGTAGTTGTTGTAAGGGTATGGAGTGTTGAGGGGGGTGGCTGACTTTGCCAGGTGGTGATCCAAGTGTGCTTGGGTTTTCCCTTCATGTGTTTTTACATGTGTAATCTGGGACAGCTGTGGTAATACACCTGGGTTGGGGGTTCCAGATTCTGCCAATATAGTTGTGTGGAGGGTGTCACCTACTTGTGGCTGTGGACATTACTATGAATGCAACAGGGGTCGATAGATAAGTGGTGTTATTGGGCCACACAGAGGGGTTGATAGTAGGGGACATGTCCAGGGATGTGCAGGACAGCTGACGAAAAGGTCCACAGCTGTCAATTTCTTTTACAGCAGCAGCTATGTATATGCCCTGCATTCGGGAGTAGGTCTGGACAATCACATCCCTGGGTGATGGTGAGGACAACAACATAGCTTTCAACCGAACAGAGGAAACCTCAACAGAATCAGGGACAACTCCTCAAATAATCAGGGACAATCAGGGACAATCAGGGACATTTTCTAAATATTTGTAGTATTAACCTGAAACATTTTCAGAATAAGAGAATGTGCATTTATATAGGATTTCTGACGTGAAACGTCTATAACTCTGTATTACTATCATTATTTCTTAAGGGCAATTCACCATCTTTTCTTCAGCACTCACCAGTTTTCAGGGGGATTAAGAGGGACAGACCTAATATTGGAGTCTATATCAGGGACAGTTGTGAGGTCTGGACAGCAATAATACCTTGTGATGCCAATTAGTCCGGCTTACATGCCTACAATGGGGTGTTGCAACCAAGTTTTCTTTGGTGGGATTTAGTGGGTTTGCAACAACACATCTGGTTATACCGTCCTTTGCAATGTAAACTTGACTTTGCTGCAGTGGGACTCGTACCAGGCGTGGCTGCTCATTGGGCGTGGGCTCTGCCCAATGCACACTATTGCTTACATCCCTGGGGCAGTCCACATAGAACCACTCCAGCCAACACCTGCACAGCTAGGCTCATAATTTCATACCCATAGTTCCCAAACTGCACATCATCTTCGGCACTCTTCCTTACTCCAGGTGCAGGTTGGGTCTGGCCACACCAGTACACACTACCCACTCCCCACATTTTGGGACCCATCACGTATGTTGTCTTGCCCCATGGATCATCAAGCTTCCCCTACCTTGTAGACCGTGAACATGCATGACCTGCCATTGGATATCGGTGTAATGGCTGGAAACCCAAAAAATCATAGAATTTTTGGGTGTCCTACAAGGGAAATTCATGTCTTTGTTTCAAGATTAGACTTGGCGGGTCTCAATCCTGCCTGTAGTCCGGAAAGCAGTGATGTTTTTACTTTTATTGTGTGTTTGTATGTTTCACTGGTCTAGCTGGGGGGGGAGGGTTAATGCTACATGTTACATGATTGTTGATTGGACCCCTCAACCCCATTTGCACAGCCTGTGAACATATGTAATTCTTAACTGCTGTATCATATCCTAGCTATATATATGTGTATATTTACACACACACACACACACACACACACACACACACACACACACACATATATACATATATATATATATATATATATATATATATATATATATATATATATATATATATATACATAACTATCTACATATATATAGATATATATATATATATATATATATATATATATATATATATATATATATATATAAAATGACATATGGATGTTTGGGTGTCTGCATATGTATATAGCTATATGTGGGTATTTATATATATTCTGTCTATGTATGTATATATTTGTACTATGGAGAGGGAGAGGTATATCTCTATGTAGCTATGGGTAGATATACATACACATACCTCTACATATTTACATCTACATCTGGTTATTCCGTTCTTTGCCATGTAAAATAGACTGTGCTGCAGTGGGACTCATAGCGGGTGTGGCTGCTCGATGGGTGGCACCTCTGCCCAATTAACACTATTGCTTACATCCCTGGGGCTGTCCGTATAGACCCACTCCAACAAACAGCTGCATGCCTAGACCCATAATTACCTACCCATAGTTCCACCACCCACACCTCCTCTTCAGCAATCATTCTTACTCTGGGTGCAGGACGGGTCTAAACACATCACTTCACACTGCCCACGCTCCACTTCACGGGACCCATCCCATACATTGTCTCGACACATGGGTCATCAGGATTTCCCACCCTTGTATTCTGGGTATGTACACATCCCGCCTTGATAGGTCATCACACGGGATTCCTCCTATAACAAGACAATTTTTGGGGTGTCCCACAAGGGACGCTCCTGTCTCTCTTCCAAGATTAGACTTCACAGGTCCACTATGTCCCCCCCTGGTTGTATCCTGCTGTGGTCTGGGGAGCAGTGGATTGTTTACATTGTTTGTGGGTTTGTTTGTATGTTTCATCTGTCCAGATTGGGGGAGGGGCTCATGCTACGTGTTGCCCATTTCTTGCTTGGGCCCCTCACCTCCATTGGCATGGCCTGTGAACATATGTCATTCTTATGTGCTGTATCTTATCATAGTTATATATCTGTGTATATCTACACACACACACACACACACACACACACACACACACACATATATATATATATATATATATATATATGTACATATATTTTTATATATATATATATATATATATTTATATATATATATATATATATATATATATATATATATATATATATATATATATATATATATATATATATATATATATATATCTATATATCTATATATATATATATACATACATATACATATATATTATATATATATATATATACACACACACACACACACACACACACACACACATATATATATATATATATATATATATATATATTTATATATATATATATATATATATATATATATATATATATATATATATATATTGCTGTATATATATCTAACGACATGTGGATGTATGGATGTCTGCATATGTATATCTGTATCTGTGGGTATTTATTTATATGTCTATCTATGTATGTATACATTTGTACTACAGAGTGGGGAGGTATATATCTATATAGTTATGGGTATTCATACAAACACATATACCTCTAATTCTTTAGCTACATATCTGGTAATGTTGACTGGCATTACTGGATACTGTGTTTCGTGTGCATACCGGCCAACCTTGTGTGCCACGTATGCTTTGCGATACCTATGACTGACTCCATTAGTGTACACAGACCCACATGTAACACCGGCCATTGGATATGGTGTGCTTAAGGCACTTTCAAGTAGTTGTGAGAAGGTTTGCGCAAAGGTTAGCACTGCTGACTTCTGGTCACAGTGTGTTACATGCAGTTAACATCTCCTTTGCTTGATCTTTGTCGGCGGTGCTTCACCCCGCCGAAACGCACTTGCACACGCTTACTATTGCTTACATATGCTTACTACTACTTATCTGTGCTTACGCCTGTTTACTGCTGACTTATTCATTATGGTACTGACTCTTTACATGTGTACTCCAGTTCACATTTCAATGTTATTTGGTAGGTTATACAGCAATAAAATGTACATAAATGTTCGTAACAGATTACACATGGAAAATGGTATCTGCTGTAGTGGGACTTGAGCCGGGAATGCCTCCTCGTTAGGCGGATGCTCTAACCACTACACTACTGCTGTGCTGCTTCATTTGCTATATCTTCCTTGTTATCGTCTTCAGCCTTTTATGCTGCTTTACCCCTAGCTAAGCGATGGGAAAACACGTGCACCTACGGTTAGCTGTACTCGGAGTTTTAAATACATTACTACAAGGGTTTCTTCGTCTATTTTTTCAGTGTACTGTTGCTGTTGTACTATTGGGGACTGTTGGTGGGTATATGCAGACACTTATGAGCGGTCTCGGTCTTTTATGTACACATTCTTCTGTTCTACTTTGCAGGGGCATGTTTATTCTGAGAGCTGTGCTCTCAGACACGCCCCCCTGCACTCTTCCACGCTCCATGTAGCATTAGGTATTCAGGCAGCGCACCTTCCTTAATATGCATGGTGCACTGCCGTCCTCCTCTTAAACTGGTGCTTCCATGCAGGACTAGATTAGTCCTGCATGGAGGATTGGTGAATCTGGGGGCATGTGTCATATACAAAAAAGATGCACGTGTCAAAGATTTGTTGGAAAGAAATAAAGAGGGGAACAAAAACTACAAGAAAGGTAAGATGTTAAAATGTGGACACTGTAACCAATGTGCCAATGTATTAGAAACAGAAAAAGTCTTTATTCCAAGCTATGGTACGGTTCAACTAAATTTTAAGTTGAACTGTAACAGTATACACATTGTATATGTCGCCCTATGTCAAAGCTGTGAAAGTTTTTACATAGGGCAGACTAAGAAAGCATTTAAAGTTCATATTTACCAACATATGTATGACGTCAGGAAGGGTAATGAAAAGAATGTATTGGCTGTACATACTATCTTGAACCCAGATCACAAGTTTAAATTTGTAGCCATTGATCAAGTAGTACCTGAAAGTAGGGGGGACCGAAGGAATTGTTTCTAGAATTCAGAGAATTCATGTGGCAACTTAGAGTGGATACCACTAACCCGCCCAGACTGAATGATGTAGTTTCTCTCTCCAGCAATTTAAAATTAAAAGCTGAACTTTATTTTTAAGGGGTGGGGGGCACATGTATATTCCTGGGGCAGTACAGTAACATTTGCTTAGTTTAGGTACATGATTTATTTTGTGGAAATGTATCATGGATTGCGCTTTATTTTAATTTTGAGATGGGAGCTGATGGGCTATATGCAATATGTAAATAAATGAAGAAGTATGGTTTTAATGCATTTTATAAGGTGAAATTTAGCTATGTATAACAGCAACTATAACAACAGTGATTTTTAGGTGTATTTTGCTTTAATGACATGTGACTTAGCCTGGCAATAAAAGGAAGTGATGTATGAATAATTCCTGTTTTAATCTGAAGAGGTCAAGTCTAACAACAGATGAAAGAGCTAATTAAACTTTGTATCCAGTTTCACTGGCCAGAGTGTGTTTTTAACCCATGTGACCATTATTACCAAAAATCTGGCAATCTTTCCATGTTGAGATGGTCCCTATGGGGGTTGGGAGGGGGGTGCAGTTGGCACTGAATCTATCTCCCAGGATATTGGCAATATCCCTGGGAGAAATATATTTAATATCATCCTTTCGTAGCTCAGAGCTGTTCTGAGCATTGCCATTGAGATTGTTCACATAGATATTGAATGGCTTGCAGTTGTCTTTGACATCTATGGCTATATTATGTTCATAACTAGCTTTGGTGGATGTTATGAAGGATCTCTGCTTTTTACTGTAGCTGGTAATTGCATCCAGGAAATTCCCCCATTTCTGCAACAGTTTCATCCTTTTGTTGAACAGCATTTTTATGGCAGGGGGCCACCACATTGGCTTCCTTTTCTTCATGGGGACCGTCTTGGTTCTATATTGGATGGCACAATTCATGCACAAGTGGATGTGCTTGTATAGTGCCTTCATGTATGATTCAGCAGTCATCCTGTCAGTTTCCATCTGCATGGGTGTCATGACGTTAGTCACATCTGACATGTGTAGCATGACATTGGCTTTGGGGATGTGTGTTATGGAGGTTTCCTTAATGGGGTGTGAGGGAGGGATGTTGATGTTAAGGGTGATTAGTTCATGGGCAGACCTGACCACTGATGGGGTGACCATAGGTGTGGAGCATTGCTTTCCCATGTTGGTAATGACCAGGTCTACGATATTTGAGCCCCTGGTAGGACTATGGGTTACTTGATCCAGGGCATTGGGAATTATGACTTCCAAGAACCGTTGGGCACACGTGTTGGTACACAAGTAGTTTTCCCAGTTAATGGCAGGGTGGTGTAAGTCACCCAGTATCAGGGTGTTTGCTTGTATCATAATACTTCACAGTATGTTTCAAAAGCTGTAGTGGGAATCATGGTGCATGGTGGGGGATCTGTAGCAAGCTATACTATTTGGAATGCAGTCTAACCTACTGTTAGTTGCACTGGGGGTATTTCAGACACATTCTGTTGGGCAAGAAGCCTGGTGGTGTGAATATCCTTGGTGAATGTGGACACTCCTCCACCTTTATTGTTTTGGTCATGGTTTGGTGCCCAACAGGTGTGGTGAGAGCTGTACCTGGTATTGCAGGGGTGCTATCTGGAGCCTTGGATCAGGTCTCTGTTACTGCACAGTTATCGATGTTCTCCACTTTTAGGTGTGTGTAGTGACTGTGAATGGCCAAAAAACATTGATCCCTACACACACAGAATTTCACAGTTGCCATGTTTGGGAATAGAACTCCAGCATTACACAGTTATAGCATGTGCCACAGAGACTACTGGGATACTTCTTCCACAAAGGTGTATTTCAAAGTGAATGATATCAGCAGGCTTGCCAAAGTAGGGCAATGGAAGTTGTAGTGACAGTGAATGGCATCAAAAGCATTGGTCCCTTACACATACACACACACACACACACACACACACACACACACACACACACACACACACACACACACACATTTACACTTGCTCTGTCTGGGATTCAAACTCCTACCTAGCTAATATATCACACTACAGCATTACACAGTTATTACTCATGCCACAGAGATTACTGGGCTACACTTTCCCCAAAGGTGTATTTCAAAGTGGATGACATCAGCAGCCCTGCCAAAGTAAGGCATTTGACATAGTAGTGATTGTGACTGGCCTAAAAAGCATTGATCCCTACACAGACAAACACACACTTGCCACATCTGGGATTAGAGCTCCTACCTAACTAGTACATCATACTACAGCATAACACAGTTATAGGATGCACCACAGAGATTACAGGGCTAGTATCTCCCCAAAGGTGTATTTCAAGATGAAGACATCAACAGGCTTGCCATAGTAGGACAATAGGAAGTGCAGTGTGTGTGCATGGGCCATAACCCATTAATCTAGTGGCAGACACACAGCACTCAGGCACACACAGGTTTATATTCCACAGGTACGTGTATACAACTGCTAGATGACTAAGTACAGTCATGTTACACATTTAGCACAAGCACCACAGACACTATAGTGCTGATGGATACCAGAGGCAAATGTCTATGTTGATTGTGGTTTTAGCCAATTGGATATGTGCTGGGTGGGACAGGCCTCATGATGGGAAGCTCTTTGTCACTGTCACTCTCTTCCAAACATCTATGTATGTGTATTTTTGGCCTATTATAATGTGTTGTCCTTAGATATATGTGTGTATTCCTATCCAATGTCTGTGCAAAGCATGACTGGCAAGTACTGAGAGGTGTATGCACTAACATCAGCGACCGTCAAATATGTATGGTCCACTATTGTTGCCAGACATGGGCTTCATTTCTGTGTGTGTGTGATGCATGCCCAATATGAATTTTCAGTATTTTATTGTCTGACATGGCCTTCATTTCTATAAGTGTGGGAGCATACCCAGTATGACCTTCTGTACTGAATATGTGAATCCATTACAGGTAGATTGTACTCCAGTGTGGACTTTTGTGTTCTACACCTACAGCTAGCAACCTGTTTCTGTGGGATAGCTGTAGATCGGTTGACAGTAGGGCAAAGGATAGTGGGTTACTGTAGGTAATTGTCTGTGCTGCTTCTGCTACCTGGTCTTGGTGTTATATACAAAAGCACACTAAACAACTAAATAAAAAAAGGAAAAACAAACAGAACAAATCTTACAGCCAGAAAAAAAACCGTAACAACATTTTTTCTGGCTGCAAGATTTGTTTTGATAGTCTTGGTGTTAGCAGAGATATTCAGACATATGTACTGTTTTACACTGTGATGTTTTATGTCATCAAGTACTGTCAGGTACACATATTTGCTTGCAATGATGTCCTAGGGAACACAGGGTGAATGCAGCTGTGTCCAGTATTGTGGTCAGCAGCCTATATAATCTTGCACAATCATACCATTCTGGAGAGGAAGCTGCAGACACTTGCTTCTGGGTCTGTGTAAATGGTTCAGCACCTTGGTACAGTGGTGGCTGAGAATCTCATGCTTGTACATCTATCGACGTGACAGTATGGCCATATACTGCTGTGGCCATACCTCACAGCTGTACAGTTTCACACAGGTTACCCAGAGGCAGGGGTCATAATTCTGGATATTACCCATTCACATTGTGGTTTATGAGCAGGATTGTAGCCACCCATTCTTGTGTTTGCAACCAGGGATAGTATGTGCACACAGATGAGTTTCAGACTTCACACACTCCATGCCGCCCATGCTACTACCCCCCCCCCCCATTATTCTATCCTCCTCCAAACATTATGCAAACATTGCCTGATATGTTCCCTATAGTTATCACCTCTTTCCAGCAGTAATTTGGTGTTGGTCCACAGGTCATGCAGTAGGACATAGTGGACATGTACTGAGATTTGTCCACATGGCCTTGCATTTGGGTTCTGGGGACTGTGTTATGTTGTTATTTTTGAATCCATGACATAACATACATTGGCAGTACGGGTGAGACACAGGCCTTTGGCAGGGGACTGTCGGCCATTTGGTAGTGATGCACGCCAGCTGTAGCAGGCCGTTGCATTCTGTCACTTCTACACTCCCAGACTGCAATACATTATATTCCCCTGGGGTGACAGGGTCGGTGTGCAAGGTGTTCATGCCAATACTTTCTGTCATTATTGATCCAGTGGTGTGGATGCTGGCAGGGTGCTACTTACAGCTAGGGACACACCTGCATGAGACACCTGTTCTGCATGCTGCATTCTTTAGCTATTGCCATACAGAGGTGGGGGTCATATTGTACTTATTCCCAACAGCAGGGATAAGACTGGAGAGGTACCTGTGGGTGGTGGTGGGGTGACCTGGGTGCATGTGTGCTATGGACACTACTTGCATCTGACTCACAAATATGCATGGAGCAGTCCACTTATGCTGGCTTGTGCAGGGACATCAGCTGTTTCCTCAGTACTTCATATCTATGACCTTTGTGGTCTGCCAGTGTTTGGCCAGACGACATCGGTATTCCCCTACTACAAGCCCAAATAATGTGCTACAAACCTGTATGTACAATTCCAAGGGTGTGTCCGTTTGACAGTTACATATTATACACTATCTCTCTGGGGTACTTCCCCCTGTGTACTGCTTGTATTCCTGGGCCCACATTCATGCCATGTCCATCTTTCAGATGGTAACACATATCACTTCCAAACATTTACTATGGCTTACTGCTGGACTGTGTTTTGTTGGGAAGCATTGTTTTTGGCACTGCAGTTGTGAGAACTTGGCCCTGTTATTGGTAATACTGGCCAATGGTCAACAGGACAAACCTCACTATGCATACACACTGACCACTCTCACACAATATACGACACACACCAACCTAACACACACAGCCGTGCATATTGTACACATTCTACAATCTATCCTGCTACCTTGGCCAGCTCAGGTAATCTGTGCTCCACAGTTATTATACCTACACGTACATGTTACTACATTTCTACATAGGAATGGGGGGGGGGCACACCTGACTGTCACTACATTTCTACATAGGATTGGGGGGGCATACCTGACTGTTGCTACATTTCTACATAGGATTGGGGGGCACAGCTGACTGTTACTACATTTCTACATAGGATCGGGGGGCACACCTGAGTGTTACTACATTTCTACATTGGATTTTGGGGGCACACCTGACTGTTACTACATTTCTACATAAGATTGGGGGGGCACACCTGACTGTTACTACATTTCTACATAGGATTGGGGGGGGGCACATCTGACTGTTTCCAGGCTTGATAGTTGTTGCTGAAGCACCTACCAAGAGGAGAAAAATCTGAGAGAAGAAAGGAGCCACTTTTGAGATTTTAAGTATTTTCTTCTGATTTATTTCTTAGTAAAACTGCATTGCCGTCTACTTTTTGGCTTTTTTGCTTGCAAAAGTTGATATCCATGTTAGAAACAGTATTTAGAACATAACTAGAACCTGTTAATTGCATTTTTTGTGTTGCACTTAATTTAAAATCTTTTTTCTTAAAATTGCATTTTACTTGCCTCTGACCTAGCACACACGTGTTGGGGTCATTTATTGCACTGTTCTGACTAGTTTGCTACTTGTGTGTCTCTGCTATCCTTAAAAAAAAAACAAAAAAAATCTTGCTATTTTCCCACCTTCTATAATTTAAAAAAAGTTCAGTTACAGAGTTGCTGTTCTGAACTGTTTGTAAATTTCTTGGAGGCCAGTGTTTACTTGGGCTAAAGGGAAGTCTCTGTGTTCACCAGTGGCAGTGGTTAACACTGAGCAGCCTGTCTGTCCCTGTAGGAGTGGTTACTGCCTAGAAACTGTAGTTTTATTGGCCATTTTGGGTCAATTCCAAACTCCTTGATCTCTCTCTCTTAAAACCCTGCAACTCTCTTTTTGCGCGGTCTTGCGTGCAGCGCAGCATCAGGCAGCGCCGGTTAGTTGGGGTATACTATTCCTGGCTCCACAAAGTGTGCGCTGCAAATTTTCCCTTAGAACTAGGCAAGCCTCAACTCAAGTGCTTCAGATCAACTACTCTTATTGCAGCACTTGCATAACCCAAATCAGCACTTGTCCAAATCTCCTAGACAGCACTCTTATTTTCCAAATCTCCTAGACAGCACTATTATAATACAGCATAAGACCCTCGACTGCCCGCAAGACAAGTGAAATTCACTTTTCCAAGCATGTCCAGAGGTCAGCTTCAGGTGTACTCTCCAGTTCATCTGGTGGAATTGGGCATCCTGAGGCAATGTCACAACTGCCTCATGTATACAGACAACCCTCTCCTCTTACCTCAAGACACAAACACTTGTGAGAGATGCAAATACACAGCCAGACTGGAGGCTAAGCGTTCTCAACCCATGACTGTAACAGACAGTCAAGAGGAGAAGAGACACACTAGCATCACACCACCAGTCACACATGGATCTACAAAACAAGCACCGGCAAAACATACACATAAATACACAAAAACATATTCGGAGGCACTAGGTACCAATCTGAAAAAGAAACAGTGCCCTCCAAAGCAGACAAGAAAGCAACCTGCACCTCCAAACACAAGCCAGAAAACACATAATTCACCTCAGCAGTGTGCCTCATGACAGCCCCTAAGGCAAAACACCATACCTAACACGTTAGTAATAGGAGACTCTATAGTAAAGCACACAGATGTTCCACTCACCAGGCTGGACAAGGAGAAGGTTACTGTCAGCTGCCTGTCGGGTGCTAGGATCTGCCACATAACACAGGCACTTAGGTCACTCCAAAACAAGTACAAGTATGACGCTGTAATTGTACATGTTGGTGTGAATGATCTAAGATGTACCTCCCTGGACTACATGAAAAGAGACATTGAGGAGCTCTCTGATCATGTAGCCCAAGCTGGTATGACCCTGACCTTGAGTAGCATACTACCTTCACCTAGAATGATATCACAATACAAAGACAAAATTATCAATTTCAACAATTGGCTAAGCTTCTGGTGTTATTCTAAGGGGATCCAGTGTCTGTCTGCCTGGGATGACATGATAGACAAGCCTCGCTGTTTCACCAGAGATGGTTTGCACCTGTCACCCCTAGGCTTTTGAATACTGGCCAAGGCTCTTGCCATCCCAATACTGCCTTTTTTAGGCAAGGCTCAAAGGACAAACCAACCACCGTAACCAGCATAGGTAACCAAAAACTAAGGGTAATGCTACTCAACGCCAGAAGTCTCAACCTCAAAATGCATGGACTCGAGGCACTCCTCAGTATGGAGAAAAGCAATGTTTGTGCAGTGACGGAAACCTGGTTCACGGCTCCAGAGAGCACCCCAGCACTACCAGGTTACAATTCATATCATACCTTCCGGCCTTAGTTACTGGATCACAGTACAAAGGGCGGAGGTGTATCCATATTCATCAAGGATACCCAAATCTCCAGGTTAGTGGCGCAGCATGATGGCCCAGAGATAATCCATGTGCAACTATCAGCAGGCAAAACCACATTTCAAGTCGTAGCCTGTTATAGATCACCCACCATGTCCCAAGATGCTCACTCAGCATTCCTTGAGGTATTGGAAAATATAAAGGTCCTACCCAACACCATAGTTTTGGGTGATTTCAACTACCCTGGTATAGACTGGGTGAACTACCAAAGTTCTAACTCCTATGCCCAGCGGGTCATAGAATTTATAAATTCAAATGCCCTTGAGCAACTGGTATGTTCTCCCACTAGAGGGGACAACATATTGGATTTAGTCATCACAAATATGGGAGCCCATTGTACCACACCCGTTATCACTCCCTCTCTGGTCAGATCAGACCACAAACTGATAACTCTAGACGTCCTCACCCCTCCACCTCCCCCAGTCAAAGAAACCATTGTAAAAAAACTTTCCAAAGCAAACTTCAAACTACTTGCGTCAGAAGTGGAAAGCTTCACTATTCCCTTGCAGAAGGATAATGATATCCAGGATGCAGAATCCTACACCAAGGCACTTTATATACATCTTCAGGATTGCATGGACCGTGCTATCCCAAATAAAACCAAGATTCCTTCCTCAAGCAAGAAGAAACCAGTCTGGTGGACCCCGGCCATAAGCAAACTATACAATAAAAGGAGGAGACTTATACAAAAAAAGGCCAAATCTCAAGTAGAAAAATCATCCCTGATCAGCATTAGTAAGAAATTGTGGGCCCTCATCTAGTCAACTAAAGCCAATTTCAAACAGAAAGTTGCCAAGGATGCCAAGGATAACCATAAGGCCTTCTATGGTTATGTCAAAAACCTAAATGGCAATGCTCAGGTCTGTTCTGAGCTAGTACAAAATGGAACAAAATACACTGACTCCACTGACATTGCCAACATCTTGGCTGATAGGTTCATTGCAAATTTCTCCCCCCACTCACCACCTACAGGGACTATTATTATTCCAGGAATTTGTGTAACTCCAATTATTACTGATACATTGGTTAATAAGGCTCTATCTAAAGCTAAAAACACTCCCTCCATGGGACCAGATGGTGTCCCGGGCTGTGTCATACGCGAGCTCCAAGATGAATTAACCCTGCATCTGAATACCCTGTTCAGTCTCAGCCTCTCGACAGGATATGTGCCCATAGAATGGCGCACAGCAACGGTGATTCCGCTGCACAAGGGTGGGCCCACAACTGACCCTGGAAACTACCGACCAATAAGCCTGACCAATCTAATCTGTAAGGCAATGGAGCGAATCATTATGGAACTCATAAATGGAGAGATTGGGAACCTCCAAACACTTGACCCCACACTGTTCCGCTTTGTCAAAGGCAGATCATGCCTCCTGAACCTGGTGGACTTCTTTGAGACAGTTACTCAGGCTATAGATAAGGGAAAGGAGGTATGCACGGCTTACCTTGACCTTGCTAAAGCATTTGACACCATTCCCCATTCGGGTATTATTGATAAACTCACCAACCTGGGCATAAACCCTTACGTCACAAGATGGATCGCAAACTGGCTCTCAGACAGATCCCACAAAGTAAGAGTACTATGTCCGAATCCAGACCAGTAAGGAGTGGTGTCAGAAAAATATGTATTAATGTGTGTGCTTAATGCTAATTAGAAACTAAATGAGTTAACACGTTTTTCATTCTATTTTATATGCACTATTTTATATACAGCTTAGTTTTATATGAGACTAAAAGATGCTTTTGAAACTGCAGTGTGCTTTCTGAAACTTGCAAGATGCCCTCTGACCTAGTAATTGCTAGCACAGCAATATTCATGTTTATGCCTTTTGGAAAATGTACTTGAGAAGCAGGTGATTATCTGCTAGGTCAGGAAGCAATGAATGAACAATGCCATATTCTATAATGTAATGATTTTGAACAATTAGCTCTGTTCGAAGTATGAGAACACGCACAGCTGCAGAAGAGAGAGATAAAACAGACAAGGGACTGTTGAAGAAATGAACTGCAATCTATACTTGCTTTGTGCTCAAATTAGCCATAGTACCTTGAATGGTAACATTGCATATATCTAACCGGTGGTAGCCCAGGCCACGTTGTTTTTCTTAGGAACTTTCTCACAAAAATTGATAGTACAAGCAGAATTTTACAAAAACAATCACTACGAAATGATGATGTTAAAACTTGTGATTTACTACGTCAGCTTGGTAGGCAATGTCTAATTAGAAAATGTATAAAAATGCTTGCATTTCCTGATTCTAGTCAGACAAACTCTGTATTAGCACGTTTTTGTCTCCTTGCTGCAAGATTAAAGTGCCTTAACCTGAACCTACCGTGTATTGATCATTTTTAAAGTATATTTTTCCTTTGACAGATTGGTCCTTTGAGCCGAAAACTATATCTCTCACTCTAGCTCAGGTCAGAATTGGGCCCGGTGGCATGAACCCGTACGGAGAAGAGGCCACATCGGTTCTTCTGCTTTGAAAGACCTCCGACTGAATTGTCGTTCAAAAGAGGCCAGCCACTGTTTCTGATCTGTGATTTGAGGATGAGTCAACATTCCAGTGGGATCAAACATGGAGGCTCAGGTAAGGAGGAATTTACCTTTTTCTGTTTTAGATCAGGGACTTGTTACAGTATTATTGTTTTTGTCAGGGAGATTTGCAAGTGCAGATCAGGGACAAAAAAGATTGCTGTCTTGTCATAGATCAGGGAAACAGAATAGATAGGCAGTTATTCTAGATAAGCTGTAAAAAAAGGTGTAAGTCGTGGTACCATGTGATAAAAAAGGGTTATGTAACAATTTCTAGCTTAGCTAAGGCAACATGGGAAATCAGTGCACAAAAAGTTCCCAAGACCCGTCCTTAACCAAAGACGCGAAATATATGCAACTACAGCGTGCCGATAATGTTAGGTATTATACAAAATGGGTTAATAAATACAAATTTGATGGTAATTTAGATAAACCTTCACTTATTAAACTTGTTAGACAACTTAAAACAGATGTGGAAGGTCAGCTAAAAAAGCAACAACAATTAGGATTCCCTCAGGCACACAGGTGGCTTGAGGAAGCAAACCGCAGGGAACAAAAAATCAAAAATTCAAAAGCAACGTTTTTAGATAAAGAAGACAATAACTTGGTAATAGCAACAGCCACTTCCCTTACCAGAATATGAAGCGAGTGGACAAGCTGATCCACCACCGCTATACCCAGCTATTCCTGCAAAACTGAAACGGTTTGTCAGAGATCCTATCGAGACCAGGTCTCGAACATGCAACTTAAGAGGGGATATTGAATTGAATGAAATAAATAAAAATTCACAAACTATTAGTGAAGAAGAAATATGTCCACTCATAGAAGTACCAAATCCACAGGCAGGACAGGCAGGACAGGACCCAACTCTTCTAGTATATAGACCGTGGACACCAGAAGACATCCGGAAAGCCACAGAGGGAATTCCCCATCCGAAAGTTAATTTTAGAAAATTCTTAGAAAACTTACAGGGCATGAGGTTAAGTTACCATTTGAATGGAGAGGAAGTAGAGAAAGTAGTCAGACAAATCTTAGGTCCAGATTGGCACATGATCAGTGGCAACTGGAATCCCCGTGACGCAGAGCTTAGACCACTCCCACATAGTAACGCAGAACTGGATAACAGAGTGAAAGGTCTAATGGACCGAATCTCAGCGAAATGGAAACCTAGGGCTGATTGGACTTGCATTAATCAATGCATACAACAAGAAGGTGAAACTGTTGATAGATATTATGCCAGATTATTAGAATGTTTTAATAACCATTGTGGAATGCAGGTACCTGAAGACCAAACACATGATTCCCCATATGAGCAGCAGCTAAAAAATGCATTTTTGAAAGGCAGTATTGCACCCATTATCAGCTTTATTACAAATCACATGGTAGATCATCGTACAAGTAGATTACAGTCATTACTTGAATATGCAAGACATACCGAAAGGCATTTTAACAGCAAAAAGAAAAAGAAAACTCAAGTATTTGCAGTAGAAGACGGAGCAGAAGTCTTTGTAGTACAAACTGGGAAGAAGGGTAAGAAAAATGCCCAGGGAAACAAACAATCTGATAAACGATCAGAAGACTTTGAAGAGAGAAAGAAAAGGGGTGAATGTTTTAAATGCGGGAAAAAGGGACATTTAGCAAAGGATTGCAGGCAAAATAAAAAGGTAACCACAGAAGACAAGGAGGGTGAGGACTGACTATATGATAGTCAAGAATCACTGAAAAGGAATAAACAAGAAAAGACAAGTGCAAATGTGATAGAAGGGGTAGAGGATGTGATAGAAGAAATAGAGGATGTGCATGAAATCACAGATAATGAAGGAAATGAAATTTTGGACTTAGCATTATTGAGCCTAGAGCTCTACTTAGCAGACACAAAACCAGAAGTTACACTTCTGGTAGAGAGGAGGGAAGTTAGATTCCTGTGTGACTCAGGGGCTTCACGGACGCTGATACATCCTTCCAAACTACCAGAAAATTCAGAATCACTTGACTACATATTAGTGAAAGCAGCTAATGGACAGCTGTATCGGGAGCCACTCTCCCACAACATAGTGATAACTGACCCAGTTTCAGGGATGACCCAGAAAAGCAAAAATTGTTGTTTCTGCAAAATGCCCAGTGAATCTCTTAGGCAGAGACCTAATGCAGATATTTGGCATAGCAGTAGTTCCAACTATGCAGGGTATGGAAACGCAGTGACAAATGGATACTTTTGTGGTGCGACCGGAGGATGAAACATTTTATTGGTACAGCCAGGTCTTGGTTACAACTTTTCTAGGGGCAGTAACTGAAGAACTGATGAACGTAGCCATCAGTAAATCCCCCTCCCTTAACACTGATAAACAGCATTTGTTGCATTGCACTCTATATTACTGTAGCAAGCCAGGACCTGATAAAGAATATGAGCAAGAACTGTTTAAAAAACATGCTAACAGATTAGTATTACGAAATTTGTACTGGGACACAGAAAGAAACAGTGTAGTGAGCTATTCATTGCCCCAGGAATTCCTAGCACTTTACAAATCTAATTGATTACCACATGTGAGTTTAACTAAAGATAGAAATGTGAAGTGGGCAGACCTAGGAGAAAAAGTCACAAGGTGGGAAAAGCAGACAGAGTTAGAACTTTCCGAACAGGGAGTACACCCAGCTGTACACTCACAGGCAAGTGAGGACAGCTGAGTAGCACTCTTACTAGAGGAAGAGGAAAAAGCCTTAGGAGACATACCAGAGACTCTCTGGTCAACAGGGAAATCAGATGTAGTACTTATTCGTACAGCAGGACCAGTCACTATCACGCCAAAGTCAGCATTTAGACCTCAAAAGAGACAGTATCCCTTGAGAAAGGATGCAAAAAAAGGAATCAAACCTATAATAGCAGCCTTACTTAAGGAAGGGGTCTTGATAGAATCTCCCGATTCACCATGTAATACACCCTTATTTCCTGTTAGGAAAGCAAACGGGGAATGGCATATGTTCCAAGATTTACAAGCTGTAAATGACGCAGTTATACCCAGGGCACCTACGGTGCCAGATCCACACACTCTATTAAATGATTTGAAACCTCAACTAAAGTATTTTTCTGTGGTAGATATTAGCAATGCATTTTTCTCAATACCGATACGCCCTGACAGCCAACATTGGTTTGCATTTACATTTCAGGGGAAAAGCTATACATATACGTGACTACCACAGGGATATTGTGAAAGTCCAACAATATTCGCACAAGAAATGGCAAGTAACCTGGCGGGATTTATCCCACCGAAAGGCAGTCAGATTTTACTTTATGTAGACGACATTCTGCTGGCAGCCCCCACCCAGCAAGAATGCAGAGAAGATACCATAGCATTACTACAATTTTTAGCCACTCAAGGACACAAGGTAAACAAAAACAAATTGCAACTTTGGAAAAAACAGGTCAAATACCTGGGATATGTAATATCCAAAGAAGGCAGAATATTAGATGAAGACAGAAAAACAGCAATATTACAAGCATCTAAACCAACTACCAAGAAGGAAATGATGTCCTTCCTAGGTACTACTAATTTTTGTCGGAGTTGGATTCCAAACTATGCCTTGGAATCTGCTATACTGACCAACTTGATATTCAAAAAGCCTATGGCAGCACAAGATTTATTACAGTGGACACCTGAAGCAGAATCATCTTTCTGCAAATTGAAACAACTGATAGCTTCTTCATTAGTTTTAGGATTACCAAACTATCATAAATGATTTTTCCAAACTGTAGATTGTAAGCAAGGTTATATGACATCAGTGTTAACACAACAGCATGGGGACAAACAACGCCCCATAGCTTACTATTCATCACAGCTGGACCCAGTGGCGCGATCCCTGCCCCACTGTGTACAAGCAGTAGTCGCAGCTGCAATGGCAGTGCAGACTTCAGCCTCAGTAGTATTGTTCCACCCTCTCACATTGAGAGTGCCTCATGCAGTCGCAATTATTTTACTGCAAGAAAAATAGCATATCTTTCTCCTGCTAGACATCTTTCCTGTATGACTATACTGTTGAGCCAACCTCATATGACAATTGAACGATGCACAACTTTGAATCCGTCAACCTTGCTCCCAACCCCTGCAGATGGCAAACCACACTGCTGTCTGCAGGAGATTGAGCAAAAGACACTACCTAGAAAAGATCTTACAGATGTTCCCTTGGATGATGCCGAGGTGACATACTATGTGGATGGCTCGTGCAGGAGGGGTCCTACAGGACAAAATCTAGTGGGGTATGCAGTAGTTTCTGATACTGAGATTTTAGAAGCAAAGTCTTTACCGCACAACTTATCTGCACAAGCAGCAGAATTGATTGCTTTAACAAGGGCATGTACCTTGGCAAAAGGTAAACGAGTGAATATTTTTACTGACAGCCAGTAAGCTTTTTCTACTGTACATGTTTTTGCACAGCAGTGGAAAATAGAGGAATGATAACATCTACTGGTAAACCAATTAACCATGCGCAATTTATTCTAGATTTGTTAGACTCTGTTCAGTTACCTCAGAAAGTAGCTATTTGCAAATGTGTAGCTCATACCAAGCAACAGGATAGGATTTCAAAAGGTAATGCGAGGGCTGATACAGCTGCAAAACAAGCAGCTTCAGCTTCAGAAGTATTTCTTTTAAGTGAGGAATTACAACCATCTGAGATTTTAGACTTAGAAATGTTAAAAATAATGCAGAAACTTACTATAAATGTAGAAAAACAAAAATGGATAAAACGAGGAGCAATTCTTGAGAAAGGACTGTACAGCTCCAAAGAGAAGAAACCGATTTTGCCATCTAACTTGTTTAGATATGTAGCTTTGTTGAGCCATGGGCAGTGCCATGTCTCAACAGGGGGGATGGTACAGTTAGTGAATCGAGTGTTTACGATGTATGGATTTACAAACTACACAAAAAATTTTTGTGCAGAATGCCATGTTTGTAACAAGCATCATGCACAAGGGGCATTGAAACCTAAGCAAGGGAGTTTCCCTACACCACCGTATCCATTCCATACTATTTGTATGGATTTTATAGAGCTGAACAAATGCAAAAATAAGAAGTACTGCCTTGTCATTATAGATATGTTTTCCAAATGGGTGGAAGCTTTTCCAACTAAAAATCCAGATGCAGCTACTGTTGCAAAAGTCCTCGTTAAAGAATTTATTCCTAGATTTGGCATACCGGAAAAAAATTTATAGTGACAATGGCACACACTTTGTAAATCAAACTATACAACAACTTAGCCGTTATTTCGGGATTTCTCTGAAAAATCATTGCGCATACCACCCCCAATCTGCAGGATTAGTAGAGAGGCACAATGGGGTTTTGAAAAACAAACTTAGGAAATTGATTAGTGAGACACAAAAAAACTGGGTGCACTGTCTACCTCTGGCACTGTTGAGCATGAGAACTGTTCCAAATGTAAAAGGGTTAACTCCTTTTGAAATTCTATTTGGGAGGGCATATTATACACCTCAGTGGAAACCTCTCATACCTGCAGAGCAGGAGGCTGACAGTTCACTTGCAGAGTATATGAGGTGATTTTTGAATAACAAACTTTTGCAGTTAAATTCTGTTTCAGATAAAGAACAAACCAAACCATCGGAAGCAGCAATAGCCTCAGGCACGTGGGTCTGTGTGAAGGTTGTGAAGAAAAAGAACTGGAGTTCTCCGAAGTGGGAAGGACCATACCAGATACTACTGTCGAAACCTACTGCAGTCAAGATCGCAGAGCGAGCGTCCTGGATTCATCTGACACACTGTAAACTGGTTAAGAACTTTGAACTGGACAAAAACCTTGTTACTGTTGTACAATGAGAACAAAATGACCAGGTATAGAGTAAACAGAGATGCAGAACAACCTCAGAAAATTTGCATGATTATTCTGATAGCTATACTGATAACATTGATCTTTTTGCTGTGGCCTTTCCTTTTCCCAGCCACAAGAGTTGAACTGAACAAATGAGATGCATTACTCATAGACTGGCATCCAAACTTTAACACTTACCAAGCAATTAAATATGTGTATGCTGAGACTTTTAATGTTTCGAACTGCTGGATTTGCACAGCTATACCAACAGCATACGGGGGATTATTAATAACTGCTGTCCCCCTAGGGGTCAATGAGACCTGGGAAAACTTGATTTTTGATACTACACCTGTGAAATCATAAGACAAAATAGCATTGTACCTACCTGTTACACAAAAAGGGATTGTATGTTTTTACAAGAATGACACTATTCAGGTGGGTTGGAGCAATTGCAATGTGACTGTTTCTTATAAATGTTATATTAAAGCCAGTAAGACTAAAACTATTTGTGATACAAACTATGATGCATATTTTGCGAAGATGCATAGAAATGTTGACGAGATACAACATAATCCTGTTCTTTTAAAGCAGCTTTCTATTATTGATAAGAAAATGTTTCATGCAGGGCAAGCTTATATCAATACTAAAGTAGAGAATTGGTATTTTGTTTGTGGGAAAAAAGCATATAAATGGCTACCTGAGGATTGGTCAGGCAGTTGTTTTTTGGGTTACTTAGTTCCGGCCATACGACACACTGCAGCTTTGCCTCAGGGAAAAATTCGAAATGTCAGAGAGGTCAGCAGTAAACCTAGAAGTCCAATCAAGAGACCCAAGAATCCAGTGGGACGAATCGAAGCAGGATGGAGAAACCATAACTCCATAAAAAACAAAGATAAACTGACACACATGGACTTGAGTGACACCATTATATCATGGGCAGGCATAGTCCCTGCATATGGCGCAGTGAAATCGATTTGGGAGCTGAGAAAACTGTCTAAACTTCTCGAAGTTATGAGCAATGCAACTTTTTCTGCTCTCGAATTAGTGACTGATGAACTGAATGCTATGAGAACTGTGATGCTTCAGAACCGCATGGCTCTTGACTTCACTTTAGCGGCGAGAGGTGGTACGTGTGCTTTAATCAAAGAAGAATGCTGTTCATATATTCCTGACAACCAGCACAAAATAAATGACCATCTTGAGGTGATCCAGCAAGTGTCGACCATGATCAAACCAGGCCCAAACCTTCTGACGGACTTTTTCCAGAATCTGTTTGGGGGGTGGGGTTCCATCCTAATGAACATCCTGATTGTCATTTGTGTAGGATTACTCCTATTAGGAGCATGCATTTCCTGTGGTATTCCCTGCATGAAAAAGTTAATCAAAGATTTTATAGACATGTCAGTTTCTGAGACTTTGTATCAAAGTACTGAAATTGAAGAGTTGTTGAAAATTGAAACACTTTCATAAGTTTAAACTGAATGACTCTCTTAACTGCAAATCCTGAATGGAAGAGGTTAGGAGAAAAAGCAAACTGTTTATCCTTTTGAAAATAGAATTAAAAAGTATTAAACATATTAATGTGTGTGCTTAATGCTAATTAGAAACTAAATGAGTTAACACATTTTTCATTCTATTTTATATGCACTATTTTATATACAGCTTAGTTTTATATGAGACTAAAAGATGCTTTTGAAACTGCAGTGTGCTTTCTGAAACTTGCAAGATGCCCTCTGACCTAGTAATTGCTAGCACAGCAATATTCATGTTTATGCCTTTTGGAAAATGTACTTGAGAAGCAGGTGATTATCTGCTAGGCCAGGAAGCAATGAATGAACAATGCCATATTCTATAATGTAATGATTTTGAACAATTAGCTCTGTTCCAAGTATGAGAACACGCACAGCTGCAGAAGAAAGAGATAAAACAGACAAAGGACTGTTGAAGAAATGAACTGCAATCTATACTTGCTTTGTGCTCAGATTAGCCATAGTACCTTGAATGGTAACATTGCATATATCTAACTGGTGGTAGCCAAGGCCACGTTGTTTTTCTTAGGAACTTTCTCACAAAATTTGATAGTACAAGCAGAATTTTACAAAAACAATCACTACAAAATGATGATGTTAAAACTTGTGATTTACTACGTCAACTTGGTAGCCAATGTCTTATTAGAAAATGTATAAAAATGTTTGCATTTCCTGATTCTAGTCAGACAAACTCTGTATTAGCACATTTTTGTCTCCTTGCTGCAAGATTAAAGTGCCTTAACCTGAACCTACAGTGTATTGATAATTTTTAAAGTATGTTTTTCCTTTGACAAGTGGTGTGCCTCAGGGCTCTGTCCTGGGGCCCCTCCTGTTTATACTTCTCAGAAGTACAGGCAAGCACTGAAGGGCTGTGGCTGACCAAGTTTGCAGACGACTGCAAACTGGGTGCTATAATAGAGTCTCCGGCCGACATGGATATCCTCCAGAAGGGCATTAATGAGACTGATGCATGGTGTCAAAGCCATGGTCTCAAGTTAAATGCTAAAAAATACGTAGTAATCCCCTTTGGAAAAAACAGAGTACCCGCGAACTACCATATAGGAGGTAACTCCATGAAATCTGAAGAAGTAATGAGGGATCTAGGGACCCAAGTAGATAGTCAGCTTTCCTTTGATAACCATGTTGCCAAGGTGGTTAAAAAATCCTTCTATGTGACCCATCTGATCAGGAAAGGGTTTGGATCAAGATCTAAGGATGTAGTGGTGCCCCTCTACTCTTCCCTCATCAGACCCATTCTTGAGTACAATGCACCAATTGGAATGTACCTGGCTAGGCATCTCCAGCAGCTGGAGAGACCATAGAGGTACCTCGCTAAGAGGATTACTGGCCTCAAACAGTTGCCCTATGCAGCACGATTGAAAAAACTAAGGCTTTTCTCTGTTGCATACCACCTTCTCAGAGGCGATCTCTGTCTAACATACATAGCCATGTCCAACCCAGAACTGTTGAACATGCTCCATCTTAGCAAAACCAAATCTACTTGAGTTGCACACTCTAGGGATATAAACCTCAGCACAACAATGACTAGAACATGCTGGAAGGATAGATTCCCTTTGCAAAGACTTCCCTTGCTATGGAACAAGGCCCCGATCTACATAAGACAGAGCCCCTCACTATCACTCTTCAAGAGGAACATTGACGAGTGGATGGGTAACAAAGAGTTCACACCAGGGATCATACCAACAGCTCTACTAGATAGGGGCCAAGGGTACTAGCTGCTAGATCAAGGGCCTAGGGAACTAACCAAAGGGGCAGTGAATACCACACAACGTGGCTGGGCTAATATATGCCTTTGGGCAGATAGCCCAGTACCTACATATGAACCTATGAACCTAGGTGTGGCCGGCACAGCTCAACAATTTGCTGTAGGAGGTCCCTGTCCACCCTATAGTGCTCCACTATCTCCAGCTCATGTAGCGCCTGGTAGGTTACCCTAGGGCTATACACTCTTCTCCTTCTCCTCACTATGGGTTGGTCATCAGCATTCTCATACTCACCACCCTCAGCCTCTTCCACATGTTGATTTATGATAGCTGCTGCAGCCCCTATCATTTTGTTGCTTTTGTTTGGTAAAATTTCCCTGCTTGTGTACTCCGGTGGTGTAGAGTTTGTGGGAAAAAACAGAGGGAAAGGTGTTTGCATAGTTTATAGTGGTGTGCTGGGCTGGGCTGGGCTGGGCTGATCTGCTGCCTGTGTAATTGGGTGATTCTGATACATTTCACCTGCCAGTTATGCTAGTTCTCCTTGATTACCTTCCTACTGCTGTTTTCTCTTCCCATTGCCTTCCTGTTTAAGCCCAGGGGCACGCCACTCAAACACAGTGCTCAGATGTGCACGGAGCTGCTATTTCCTGGTTTACTTTTTTTTCCCTTTAAAACCCGCCTAGGCAATGTAAAGAGTGCGAGGCAGCCTCAGACACACCTCCTTGCTTAGCTCTACTAAGCTAAGGGCAAACCTGAGCCACAGGGCTCCAATACACTTACAGTGTGCCTGACAAACCCCTCTATGATGTCAGCTAGCTCTTAGTCTTGCACCATGGTCTTCCTGCACCGACACGGTTGGGTGCAGGCTAGCTATGAGGGGGGATCTAGGATTCAGTTTCATTCCCCTCATTTGCATAGGATTGCCTGCTAATGCCTAGTTGCAAGTCCCACACTGAGCCTTCCCCCTTAGCAACCACTATTCACTGGCCATGTTGTCTTCTGCCTGCCATTGAGTATAATGGCAAAATTGTGATTTTGGATAAAATTCTTATTTCAGTTTTTTTTAAATTTTCGGCCTAATCCCATTTGCGCGCCACTGCCCTATGCTTAAACAGCTGAAATCGGCTAAAACAAATAAAAGTTATTTTTTTTTGCAACTGTTTTCAATGCCAATGGCCATATATTTGGCCATTGGCATGGTTTCGACATTATATACAGCCTTTATTTGGAGCTGTCATGGCTCCATTTTGTAGTTTGCAGAAATGTTCTCAGTTACTAACCGAGTACATTTCTGCAGACTACATTAATACTGCACGGCTGCTGCCAACTTTCTGGATCACAAATTCACCTCACTTGCATGGGTTTCACCTGCAAGTGGGATAATTTGCATACAGGAGCTGTGTCCATGCAGGAATAGTGCAGGAGCGCTCATGCACGTCCCGGGATTTTATTCCTGGATCGCACGATAGCCATATTGCCTCCAGCATCTCATGCACTATTCCTGCACGCCATGCAGAGCTTGCTGAATCCTGGGGCTTATTTAACATGTCATAGTAAATGATACATGAATACAGACACACACACACACACATATATATATATATATATATATATATATATATATATATATATATATATATATTGTTGTATCTTTCGGCTTTTCCTGATTAGGAGTCACCACAGCGGAACTCTGGTCCGCTAATGACTGGCAGTAGATTTTTACATACCGACTTGCCAGGCCTGAAGCACAACCTTCAACGAAGGTACGCCCATTCACACGTCTCCACGCAGAAGACACTTTAGCTGAGAATCAAACAGGACAACGTCTTACTGTGAGGTGACAATGCTACCGCTGCACCATCACGGCATGTGTATATATATATATATATATATATATATATATATATATATATATATATATATATATATATATATATATATATATATATACATATTCCTGTGCTAAACTTGCAAGATCCTAACATCACATTATATGTAACAAAACTGAAACGAATTTGTCAGATGAGGACCAATAAATACAAAGTATTCTTACCCACCCTTAATACTTGTTTATGGCATATTATTCTAAAATCTGATAAATGTTTCTATAAGATTGCTTTCTGATGAGCAAATTAGCTGCTCTCCATCAAGGAATGTGTTTGCCTTGAGCACAACATGAAATAACAGATCGCCGCTTCAAGAGTCATTATGGAATTATAAAGTCAGAAACTAATGGATTACTTTCTTAGCAAAAAAGAAGATTTTACAAGTGATTATTAAACAATTAAACCTAGACTGAAAGTGGGGAATCACCAGAAGGCAAGCTGCAAGGAAACCATTCACACTGTTGGTAATTTAGCAGTCCCATAACTGAAGACTTACAATCATGTTAGTTTACAAAAGCAGAATTAATTGGTTTTTCATTGCAAGTCTCATTACTCTATAACATTACTTATTTATATATAGTCGTGTTCCAATTTGAGAAACAAAAAATAATACCACCAAGATGTAGTGGATCCCTTGATATATATAAGAATCCCTTGGTTTTAAGGGAAAAAAAAAGCTATCCTGGAATCCACTAGAAAGTATAATAAATCTCACACAAGTTAAGAAATATGTTGAAACTAGCTACAATGTTAAATTATTTATTAGATAGAAATTACTGAAAATATAACACATGAAACTGATTGGTTGCCTGTAATTAAAATAAATTTACAAGTACACAGAAGTAAAACAGAATGCCACACTCAGCAAAATAATTTCCATGACAGATTTGTGACATTTTATCACCACTTTAAACTTAACCAGATGAAACTTTTATGATGGCTGCATGCCTGTAGAGTAGTCATGAATAAGATCCAAAGTTTAAAGACAGAACCCCCCCCCCAGATTTACTAATCTTCCGTGCAGGACTAATCTAGTCCTGCACAGAAGCGGCAGTTTAAGAGGAGGATGGCAACACACCATGCGTATTAATGAAGGTGTGCTGCCTGAACTCCTAATGCTAGACGGAGTGTGGACAAGTGCAGAGGGCGTGTCTGAGAGCAGAGCTCTCAGAATAAACACACCCCTGCAAAGTACAGCAGAAGAATGTGTAAATAAAGAGCGAGACTGCTTATAAGTGTCTGCATATCCCCACCAAAAGTCCCCATGTGTTCAACAGCAACAGTACACGTAAATAAAACACAGACACACTAGTAGTAATTTTTTTTTTAAAACCTCGAGTACAGCTCAGCACAGGTGCGCAGGTTTGCCCATCGCTTAGCTATGGGTAAAGCAGCTGAAAAGGCTGAAGAGGATAACAAGGAGTATATATACAAATGAAACAACACAACAATAGTGTAGTGGTTAGAGCATCTGCCTAATGAACAAACATTCCCGGTTCGAGTCCTACTGCAGCACATATCATTTTCCATGTGAAATCTGTATATGAACATATTTGTACATCTTTTCGCTGTATAACCTACATAATAAAATTTAAATGTGACCTGGAGTACTGCATTAAATGCACATGTGAAGTGTCAGTGTCATAATGAATAAGGCACTAGTAAGCAGGTTTAAGCACAAATAAGCAGTAATAAGCATATATAAGCACTAGTAAGCATGTTTAAGTGTGTTTGTGTGGGGGTAAGCATTGCCCACACAGATTAAGCAATGTAGAAGCTGGGTGTAAGAAGCTGTAACCAGAGGTTAGCAGTGCTTATCTCTGCACAAACCCGCACAAATCCACTTACAACTGCTTTAAAGTGCCTTAATCACTCTGTACCCAACAGCGCGTGTACTGCCCAGCAGCAAAATAAACAGCCTCTGCAAGGCTCAAACCCAAGACCCTTGACACTACAGTCATAGTAGTTAATCACTCAGCCGTAAAAGCAATGCATAAGAGTGAGGTGTCAACAAACAAATCCTCACCATAGGAAAATCAAACTGAACATTTGAAATTAACTTATGTACAGTATGATGTTATATAACCTGCCACAGAACAATAATATGTGAATTGGAGTTCTGCAGTAAGGCCTGTTGTGAGGTGTTATTGCAATAAAGAGTTGAAGTTCCCAAGACCCCATACAGCACACTTACACATGAATCAAGGATACAAGACGCATATATAACATGTAATGAAGAAGACATCAATGCCAAAAGCCAAATATCATGCAAATCAAATATTAAGCACCGCTAAGCATTGCACAGCACTGCTACCCAGACTACTGGCAAGATACTAAAAGTGGGAGAAACAATGTCAACCTTCAAAGTCTAATCTTAAACAAACACATGTTCGTCCCTAGCTGGACGACCCCAAAAATTCTGCTACAAAAAGTCCTCGAGGTAAAATACCATGCCTCACAAGTAAGCAAAGAAGGATACATATGTTCGCAGACTGAATGTGTGAGAACCCTGAAGATCCATTTGGTGAGACAACTTACATGATGGGCCAGAGAAGTGGAGAGTTGGCAATGTGTAGTGGTGTGGTGAGATTCAGATGGAACCTGTAGGAAGGACAATTGATGTGGAGTAGGGAGGGGGTGGAGGGAATGATGGGTAAGACATTATGGGCTGAGGCACGCCGGGGTTGGACAAACCCATTCTAATGGGACTGCCCCATGGATGTAAGTGAGAAAGGAGGGGGGAACAGGAAGGTAATTGAGACATACCATTTCCCATGGCAAAGCACGTTATGAGTAATATGTATGTTGCATAACCCATGGAATAACATATATATATATATATATATATATATATATATGAACTGGAGTACTGCTGCCATGAAAGAACATATATATATATATATATATATATATATATATATATATATATATATATATATATAACCTGGAGTACTGCAGGAAATGCACGTGAGGTGTCAGTACCATTATGCATAAAACAGTAGTTAGGTTAAGCAGCAAGAAGCAGTAGTAAGCTTATGTCAGCACTAGTAAGTGAGGTTAAGGCCATGTGCGTGGGTTTGGGTAGAGGTAAGTACTGCTAATTTCCGGTTACAGTGTCCTACACCCAGTAAGCTTATAAATTGCTTAACCTGTGTAGGCAGTGCTTATCCCTGTGCAAACCTGCTTACAACTGCTCAAAAGTACCTTAATAACACTGTATCTAATGACCCTTGTTCTGCCTAGCAAAAAAATAAGCAGCCTCTGCTAGGAACTAACCCAGGACCCTGCACACTATAGCCAAAGTGATTTACCACTAAACCATCTGAGATATACATATTCTTGATGTATTCCCAAACATATCATCCAGCCCAGTCATTCAACAGTACAGAGAATGTATTCCAACATGTGGATGTATGTGTGTGAGTAAATATATTAATGTCTAAACGGTTACAACATATTGATATATGTATGTATACATATATATATATATATATATATATATATAAACAATATCAATATGTATGAACATATAAACATGCAAATGTCTACATCTATAGATAAAAATGTCCACATCTACATGTCTAAGTATATATGGCAGGTAATATATATATATATATATATATATATATATATATATATATATATATATATATATATAGGTATATATATATATATATATCATATATATATATATATATATCTATACACATGTATACACATATATAGGTATATACGAACATACATCTGTAGATAATGGGGAGGTAACAAAACATATATGTCCTCATGCAATGTTAATGGGGTTGAGATACCCCACACAATATGCATCTGGCACGAATAGGTATAACCCCCCGCTAAGCATGACCTCCCTGTAATAGAGTACCATGTGGTGCAGATCCCATAACCAGGACCAGACATGACATGGCCATCCCTAGGATACACATACACAGACACATATATGCAGATACAGGTGTATATATATATATATATATATATATATATATATATATATATATATATATATATATATGTAACTACACATACACACACAGAGATTTGTACAGTAATATACATATGTAGTACATGCACACAATATGGAGCAGCCAGTATTCCTACAGTCACCACCTTACCAACTGGAAACTGTATGAGCCACCCATACAAATGACATTCATAGCCTGCAACATATACCCACAGAAATATCAAAGGGTATAACACCACACACAGGTGTGCATAAATGAATGTGAAAGCTTTATTTGTGTACTATGACAGTTGTATATGCCATGTCATTTAGCTGTTTAGACACTGACATCCATATGAACAGTGTAATGCAACTGTGAAACAGTTATACTATGACAGTAGTCTGGAAAGGTTGACATATGTTGCTGTCCAGGCCGAGGCCTTCAAGTAGTACATTAGTAATGACAGACTGGGCCACAGCATACCAGACAATCAACAGTACGTAATGCAGATGTATAGGTCAGCAGCCTCTATCTACACTCTGTACACAATCCCTAGGGGGTACAGACCCCAGTTGACACCATGGGATGTATCTGTGACATAACAAGGCATACCTGACACCATCACAATCACACTGACAAACAGAACATCCCGTATGGCAGGAGGCAGTAGGCCTGCATTTACTCAAGGTGGATTGTATGGTAAAGTACATCCAGATACCTTAAGGCAGCTTATCCCAGATACCCACACATGTTGTAACAGCCTAGGTTAGTCATGGTGCACCCCCCCACACTCACTAATACTGGGCCATATACCACTGTTACATACACTGGCCTCTGGAGTGCATTAGGGCACACATGTATTGTTTAGGTGAAACCCACACATATATGGCCCCAACCCCCCAGTATGTGTGGGGGACACAACAGCAGTGGAGTGATGGCAGGAATGACAGCATGACATACACACAGCCCACTACATAACAACCCCTGACAGCATGTCATATGTGCAAAGCCTGGTATGTAGGTGGAGGACAGAGGCTGGAACACAGGCACATATGTGTAAAACTGTTGTCATACAGTAAGCAAGATATGTATATGTGTACATATCTATATGGATATATGTATACTTATTTATACATATATGTTCACCATATGTCCTGCACATGGAGTGGAGCCCTACCTCAGCCCCAATAGTCCCAACCTCTCAGTGCAAGGGGATGTCACATATGTAGTGCAGGTATATTTGTAGACTATTGCTACTGTAATAGGGATTGTCTTCACAGAAATGGTGTGTGTGGGAGGCCACATCTGCTGTTAACATGTGCACCATTGGCTACTTACAGACATCCTAAGGTCAGCATAGTACAGTACCACTGCTAGCACAGTAATGCCCCTGTGGACTACAGCTGCAATATGGCCAATATATGTGGACAGTCTGACACACCCTGATCAGTCCAGGGGTATACACAGAACCCCTTCATGCAAGACATGTGGACCAGGCCTGTCAATGTGGATGTTAACAGCCATGTAGATGGGTATAACATGTACATACTGGTATACATTTGCCCCATAGGTTATACATTCATACAACCCTGTCTGTCCTGACACATAATAACTGCAGATACAGAGGTGCCATGGCCACATACTATCCACTAGTTAGTGACATACATCTGAACAGCATCCCACTGCTTTGTCTGACATACATGACTGTTATGGTGGCCAGGCAGCAGTACATCTGGCAAGTATCTGGACATGACATCTCACTGGATAAGTACAGTAAGCTGCTAGGCATGTAATAAAGCACAGTGCAGGCTACAGGCAGACTGACCCAACACTGGGCTACATCTCCTATGTGGGAATACACATGTACCTGCATAGATAGCAGGCTCTACAGGCATGTCACATCACAGAGTAACAGACACCTGTGTGAAAGTGCATAACCACAACCAATGTGAACACAGCCACAGCCACATATGGTAAGCTAGCGTACTATTACAGTATATGGACTATCTGATGTACACCATCCTCATATGGGCCACTCACACAACAACCCTACATATACTGGGCCACTACACAGTGTGGTCCGATGGCTGTCTGTGGTTTGGGACATGTGTGTGTCCGCCCCTACAAACATGTAAGCTGATAGGGTGACATGCAGTGGAGCATCATGTAACATCAGATAGAACAGGACCAAGAACAATGACATCTACCACAGTCTCTACACAGGCCAAGGTACATATGCACTATACACACACTGTCGACAATTACCAGGCTTACACATACCTCAGTACTGTACACACAACCACAGAATGCCCAGGCTATGTCCTCAAATATAACCCCTACTATACATAACATGTGTAGCAGTCTGATATCTCACTGGCTTGTTATCAGATATGCTGTCAATGAATATGGTGTACAGAACATATGCACCCCCTACTGCATGACATATGTACAAAGGTTGACAGAGTTGTGGCTGGAGGCACAAACACAGGGCCAATATTGACATGTTGCTGTGATAACCTCATACATTACCTGTTGTAACAGGGTTTGATGCAACATATGTCCTATGAGGGATATGACGTCAGTAACTCTCCCGGCTGTCACCATCTACTGACTGCAATCCTCACACTACCTTCTGCAGTTGAGAGATAGGTGCTCTGTGGGTAACACAAGGAACACAAGGCACCACACACTGCCCAGTCTGCAGATGACCCTACAGATGGGGATTCCTCATAAACATAGCACTGACATGACAAGTATTAAAACATGTAGGACAGCCATATCCACACACACCCTGTTAAACCAATATTACCCCAACTGCAGTATAGCAGCACTTACAGTCTGTAGTCAAGACAGGCACATCCCCCTCCTGTGTGTTGGCCCATTTTTACAGTGTATGCTATCAGAGGTAAGTCCCCAATCCATCTGTGATGCTGTTTGCCAAACAACAGATCTAGTTCCTGCTCACAGTGAATGAAAAGGCCCAACACCAACATGATGTTCCTAGATATTGGAGTGTGTTTCCATGCAATTGGCTATGGGAATGTTACCACAGCTGATCCACATGCAATCAGCTAGAGGAGGGCTGTAATCCATGCAGAGGCCATCAGCTGATCATGAGCATCACTGACAATACACATGCCACTGCCTAAGCAAAGCAGGTGTAAGTCTCCACATCCACCAGAGAGGGAGTGAGAGAGGCAGACAGAGGCAAAGATATGTCAGGGTGGGTTGGGAGAGTAAAAGGTAAGCATGTTTGTGTCACACACCTACCAGTCCAGGGTGTCGAACCCCTGACTGACTATGTACTGATATCACATCTGTTATCCCTGCATGGTGGATATTGTGATTTATGCTAGGGGCACCATATAAGATATTATAAAAACCCACTCAACATTGAGTCCAGTTGTTGCACACTCACAATCACCTCCACACAGGACACGATCGACAAACATCGACACATTAAGACACACACACCACACCTCTGGGATTAGAACTCTTACCTAACTAGTTATTACACTACAGAATTATGCAATTATAAAATGCGCCACAGAGATTACTGGAGTACTCTTTCCCCAAAGGGGTATTTCACAGTGAGTGACATCAGCAGGATTACCAAAATAGGGCAAATTAATTGTAGTGAATGTGACTAGCCAAACAGGCATTGCTCTTTACACAGGCATAGGAACAGACACAAAAGCATCCACAACTCCCATGTGTGAGACTAGAACCCCTACAAGAGTTCTATATCACACTACAGCATTACGCTGTTATAGCACACACCACAGAGAATGCTGGAGTACTCTTTCCCCAAAGGTGTACTTCACAGTGATAGACATCAGCAGGATTGCCAAAGTAGGGCATTTGAATTGTATTGAGTGTGACTAACCTAAATTGCCATAATTAGTCTGTATGCATTAACCGCTGTTCTGGCCAGACCAAAATAACCTGCCTTTGCAGGTCATGAACCCAGGACCCTGTACACTATAGTCACAGTAACTAACCACTAAGCCATCACAACAGTACATGAGACTGAGGTATCACCAAAGTAATCCCACCATAGGCTAATCAAACTGAACATGTGAAAGGAATGTATATACAGTTGTCCGTAAAAGAACTCTCCAAAGCCAACTTCATGCTACTCAAGGCAGATGTGACAATGTTTGTGACACCCATGGAGACAGGAGCTGACAGTTCTACTGATGAATCCTGCACTAAGGCACTGTATGAGCACATCCACTTGTGCATGATTCCTGACATCCCACATAGAACCACTACTCTCTTCTGCCAAATAAGCAAGCCAGTCTGGTGGTCTCCTGCCATTAACAGAGTATACAACAGAAGGTAGACACTGTTGAAGAGAAAAGGATGATCCAAGGATGCAAACAACTCCCTTACCAGCCCCAGTAAGACATTGAGATCCCTCATGGAATCCTCCAAAGCTGGTTATGTAACTATCACCACTGATTACGCAGACAACCACACAGCATTCTATAGTTATGTCCAGAATCTAACTGGCAATGCTCAGAAGTGCTCTGAGCTACAACAGAATGGCATTACATAGACTGCTCCCACGGATTGTGCCAATATCCTGGCAGATTGATTTAGTGCCACATTCACCCCCTCTCACCCCCAAAAGGGCCCATGTCAATACGAAAAGAGTTCCATTGCCCAGTAATCACAGCCACACAGGCAGAAACCACACTATCCACAGCTAAGAATACAGCATCCATGGGACCAGATGACATCCTGGGCTGTGTACTGCATGAACTACACAATGAAATGGCAACTCACCTAACTGTCATGTGTAATCATAGCCTCACATCAGGCCTGGTGCCCACTGAGTGGTGCACAGCTGCAGTTATCCCACTCCACAAGGGGGGATCCACCTTGGATCCATGGAACTACCATCTCATCAGTCTGATGAGCCTGGTCTGCATGGCCGTGGAATGCATTATCAGGGAAGTTCTGAATGCAGACATTGGCAACCCTCAAACACTGGACCCCACACAGATTGGGCTCATGGAGGGCCAGTCTTGTCTCCTGAAACTGATTGACTGCTTTGACTCAGTCTGCATAGCTGTTGAAGAGGGTAAGGCAGTCCACAAAGCCTATGTGGACCTCACCAAGCCCTTCAACACCATCCCCCAGTCTGGAAACATAGATTAACATACTAATCCAGCCATACATCCCTATGCCACTCGATGGTTTGCCACATGGCTTACTGACAGAACCCAAACTGTAGGTGTAACTGACTCAAAGTCCATTCCCAGACAAGTGACAAGTGGAGTACCTCAGGGTTCAGTCCTGGGACCACTGTTGTTTGGCATCTACATCTCTGAAGTACAGGCCAACAGTATGGGACTCTGGCTAACAAAGGTAACAGATGACTGCAAAATGGGAGTCATTATGAGCCTGACTGTACTGCATGATATGTTACTGATACCAGCCTGACATCATACAGGTGGGATGGAGTACTGTTAACATCTTGTGCCCTTGTTGTGTAAGGTCCTGGTTATGGGATCTGCAACAGTTGGTTGTGTATTGCAGGGCAGATGTGATTGACTGGGGGGGTACCTATTTGTGCATGATGTATGTTTGTGCCTGTCAAACCCATTAATGGTGCATGTGGACATATATGTTCCTGCTATGTTCCCACCTTATCTACAGATGTATGTCCATATATACCTAAATAGATATAAATATCTACTTACATATATGTGTGTGTGTGTGTGTGTGTGTGTGTGTGTGTGTGTGTGTGTGTGTGTGTGTGTGTGTATATATATATATATATATATATATATATATATATATATCTACATATATCAATATGTTGTATCTGTTTAGACATTAATATATTTTCACACACACATACATCTACATGTTGGAATACATTCTCTGTACTGTTGAATGACTGGGCTGGATGATATGTTTGTGAATACAGCAAGGTTATGTATGCCTGAGATGGCTTACAGGTAAATCACTTTGGCTATGGTGTGCATGGTCCTGGGTTCGAGCCTAGCAGAGGTTGTTTATTTTGTTGCTAGGCAGAACAAGGGCAGATGGATACAGAGTGATTAAGGCACTTTAAAGCAGTTGTAAGCAGGTTTTCATAGAGGCAAGCACTGCTAAAGTCTGCTTACAGTTTCTTATACTCAGTTAGTCACTGAATTGCTTAACCTGTGTAGCCATTGCTTAGCTCCACGCAAACCCACGCAAACCTGCTTACAACCGCTTTAAAGTGCCTAAATCACTGTGTATCCAATGGGCTGTGTTCTGCCCATTACCAAAATAAACAGCTCTTACAAGGACCCTGCACACCTTAGACAAAATGATTTACCACTAAGCCATGACAGATACAAAGAGATTTGATCTTTTCAGAAACATATCATTAAGTCCATTCATGCAACAGTACAGAGAATGTATACCAACATCTAACTGTATGTGTGTGTAAATATATTAATATCTAAACAGATACAACATATCTAGATATATATATATATATATATATATATATATATATATATATATATATATATATATATATATATATATATATACATATATATCAATATATATGCACATATATACATGCATATGCCTACATCGACACATATATGTGTCTACACCTATATGTCTACAAATACACAGCACATTACATATGTGTACGCAGATATATATCTATGTAGGTATATACGGACATAGTTATATACATGTTAGCAGATACATATATCTATATAGGTATATATGGCCATACATCTGTAGATAGCAATGGCAGTTTAACAAATACACATATGTCCACATGCACCATTAATGGGGTTGAGAGGACCCACACACTATATGTCTGGTACAAATAGGCATCCCCCCACAGCCAAACATGTGCACCCTGCAATACACTACCAAGTACAGTCTGCCTCCCATAGGACATGTAATATGTGGAAGCCATCAACATCCCCAGGATACAGATACACAGACACAGATATGCAGATACAGATATACATATGTGTATATATATATATATATATATATATATATATATATATATATATATATATATATATATATATATATATATATATATATATATATATATATATATATATATATATACATGTGACTACACATACACATGCAGATATATGTACAGTAAGATACATATGTAGAAGGTGCACACAATATGGAACAGCCACTATGCCTACAGTTAACACCTGAACAACTGGACACTGTATGGGCCACCCATACAAATGTCAATCGTTGCCTGCAACATATACCCATAGAAAGGTCATAGGAAAGACACCACACACAGGTTTGCAGAAATGGGAATCCTTTAATTGTGTACTATAACAGTTCTATATGCCATGTCATATAGCTGTTCAGATACTGACAACCATATAAACAGAGTACTGCAACTGTGGAACAGTTACAGTAATACAGTAGTCTGGAAAGGTTCACAACTGTTGCTGTCCAGGCCAAGCCCTTCAAATTGTACAATAGTGAAGACAGACTGGGCCACAGGATACCAAACAATCAACAGTATGTACTGCAGGTGTGTAGTTCAGCAGCCTCTATCTACACTCTGTACAAACTCAGTAGGAGGTAAAGACGTTTTGTGATCAAATGGGTTGTAACTGGTACATAACAAGGCATAACTGACACCATCATGAGCACACCAACAAACAGAACAGTCTGTATGGCAGGAGGCAGTAGGCTTGCAGTACCCCACTTCATGTAAGCAATGTCAGTATAGGTGAAGTATACGGTACTGTACATCCAGATACATTGTGGCAGCTCACCCCTGATACCCCCCACATTTTGTAACAGCCTAGGTCATTTATGGTGCTCCCCACCTAGACTCAATAATACAGGCCCATATGCCACTGTTACATACACTGGCCTCTGGAGTGCCTAAGGGCACACATGCATTGTGTAGGTGAAACCCACACATATATGGCCCCAGTCCCACTGTATGTGTGGGGGATACAACAGCAGTGGAGTAGTGGCAGCAATGGCAGTGTGATATACTCACAGCCCACTACAGAACAACCCCCAACAGCATGACATATGTGCAAAGCTTGGTATGTAGATGGAGAACAGAGGCTGGAACACAGGCACATATGTGGAACACTGTTGCCATACATTAAGCAAGGTGCTGGTGTTACAGGATAGTCTGCAACATACCCTTAGTCAGGGAATTGAGTTTAGACACAGAAATGAATGTAGCCATGTACTGATAGCACACAACACACACTGCCAGTGTAATATCTGACACAGGACCTGTGTGGTGGACAGACAACACATGATAGGCATACCTCTGTCCAGCAAGAGGATAGGCCCACTGTAGTGAGCTATACAGAAAGACTGCATTCCAAGGTACACTAGTATGTACACACACACACACACACTTACACACACACACACACACACACACACACACACACACACACACACACACACACACACACACACCCTGTAACACCAGTACTATGCAAAGCATAACACAACTCTAGTTACAGTCTGTCTGCAGTTCATGATCTGTCTACAGATATGTGGCTGCTCTGAGTGTGCAGGTTCTTTTGTAAGAGGTATCGCTACCTGCTGTCTGTAACACTGATGCTCACACACAGGACGGATGTCCATCACACAGGAAATGTAAAGGGATCACACCCACATGCTGTAGGAATTTATAGTGGGTGGTTGCCATGACAGTGGCTATTGGAATTAGTACACATGTGTAATTTTTATATATATATATATATATATATATATATAGATATGGCTATCTGGATAAGCATATGTACATATATTTCCACCATATGTCCTGGACTTGGGAGTGTAGCCCTACCCCAGCCCCTGTAGTCCCACAGTCGTAGTGCAAGGGGGTGTCTGGTATGTATAGCAGATATATTACTTGACTATTGCTACTGTCATTGGGACTGTCTTCACAGACATGGTGTGTGTGGAAGGTGACATCTGCTTATAACATGTGTGCCATTGGCTACTGACAGACATCCTAAGGGAATCATTGTAAAGTACTGCCGCTAGCATGTAATGCTCCTGTGGAGTGCAGCAGAGATATTTGCCAATATATGTGGAACTTCGGACACACCCTGTACAGTCCAGAGGTTTACACATAATCTCTTAGTGCACAATATGTGTACCAGGCCTGACAATATGGATATAGACAGCCATGTAGATGGATATAACACATAACGACTGGTATACATTTGCCACCATAGGTTTTGGATTCACACACTCCTGTCTGGCCTGACACATAATGACTGCTGATACAGGGGTGCCATGGACACATTCTACCCCCTAGATATTGACATACATTTGTACAGCATCCCACTGCTCTGTCTGACATACATGACTTTTAAGGGAGGCCTGGCAACAGTACATCTGGCAAGTATCAGCACATAACATTTCACTGGGTAAGTACACAAGGCTGCTAGGCATGTAACAATGTACTGTTCAGGCTACAGGCAGACTGGCTGAACACTGGCCTACATCTCGTATGGGGGAATGCACATGTACCTGCATATATAGCAGGCTCAACAGCCATGTCACAGAACAGGGTACGATACACCTGTGTGAAAGTGTATAACCACAACAAATGTCAACACAGCCACATATGGTAAGCTAGCATATTATTACAGTATATGGACTATCTGTTCTACACCATCCTCATATGTGCCACTCACAGAATGACCCTAAATATACTGGGCTGCTACACAGTTTGGTCTGATGGCTGTCTGTGGCATTGGACATGTGTGTGTATGGCCCTACAAACATGTACAGCAAAACGGTACCATACAGTGGGGCAGCATGTAACATCAGATAGAAGGGGAGCTAGAACAATGACATCTACCACAGTCTGTACACAGGCTAATGTACATATTAACAATACACACACTGCCGAAATTCACCATCACTACACAGACCTCAGTACTGTACAAACATTTATAGAATGTCCAGGTTATGTCATGATATATAACCCCTACTGTAAATGACATGTGTAGCAATCTGATAGATCACTAGCTTGTTATCAGATATGATGATACTATTTATGGTGCACAGCACATATGCACTACTTCTTGCACTACATATGTACAAAGGTTGACAGAGGTGTGGCTGACAGCACATACACAGGGCCAGTATAGACATGTTGCTGTTATAACCTCATACATTTACCATTGTAACAGAGTTTGTTGCAACATATGTCCAATGAGGGATATGAAGTCAGTAACTGTCACATCCTTCACCATCTACAGACTGCAATCCTCACACTACCTTCTGCATTCCACAGATATATGCACCATGGCTAACACATGAAACCAAAGGCACAACACTGCCTAGTCTGCAGATGACCCTGCAGATAGGGATTCCTCATATACATGGAACTTACATGGCAGGTATTGCGACATGTACAACAGGCATATCCAGACAAACACAGTTAAATCAACATTACTTCAAATGCAGTATGGCAGCATTTACAGTCTGTAGTCAGGTCAGGCACATTCCCCTCCTGTTTGGTGGCCTCTTTCCACAGTGTATGTTGTTAGTGGTAAATCCCCAATCCATCTGAGATGCTGTTTGCCAAACAACAGATCTAGTTCCTGCTCACAGTGAGTGAAATGGGCCAACACCACCATGATGTTCCTAGGTATTGGAGTGTGTTTCCAAGCAGTTGGCTATGGGAATGTTACCACAGCTGTTCCACATGCAATCAGTTCAGGGAGGGCTGCAATTCATTCAGAGGACATCAGCTGATCATGAGCATCACTTGAAATACACATGCTGCTGCCTAAGCATAGCAGGTGTGGGTTTCCACATCCACCAGAGAGGGAGTGGGGGAAGCAGACAGAGACAAATACATGTCAGGGAGGGGTGGGAGAGTAACACTGAAGCATGTGTGTGTCAAACACCTACCAACGCAGGGTATCAAATCCCTGACAACTATGTAGTGCTATCACAGTTTGATGCAGCTATTGGATGTGCCACAGGGGTTGTCTGCTGTGGAGCATTCAGTACATATATGTGATGGTGAGCGACATCTGCAACAGTGATATGGTAGATATACGGTAGGTGACGTACACATGCCTGTCTGCTTGAACAGGTACCAGCATCAACACAGGCACACTCACACAGGGATGCACACACATTGACACACTTGGCAGGGCCAGGAGTGCAACTCATCACTAGTGGGATTGCCACAACACATCGATGTGCAGGTATCACATGCACCACACGGGTCATACAGAGTTTGTATGGGCAAAGAGTATAAGGAGGTGTCAGACATCAGACAGCATGCTTCAGTATGCCCTGGGGGGTTGTAGTGAGTGTGGATGTGGACATACGCACCATACAACACACACACGAACACACAGGGTGCCAGTTCTGACATGCATGGGTGCATGTCTGCATGGGTGTGTGGTGGTCAACTGTGCCAGCAGGTTGTACAAGGGTAGGCAATGGATATACCTTGGCATCAGACCACATGACAATGGTCTGCATTGTGACTCAGGCCTGTAGTTTCTGTATTTGCCCACACAGGTGGGTACTGCATCTCCCATCCAGTCACCTGGGTGACTATTGTGTGTGGACAATGTTGTGCATCACTTGCCATGTATGTGTTTCTTAGTCCATGACATGGGTGGTGGCTGGGATAGGCACACCTCCCACATGCATGTACAGTGACATGTGCTACTGTACCCAGGGTGTCTGGCCCATGTTGTGAACACAGATTATCATCAAATGTGCCAGTCTTGCCCACCTGTGGTAAGAACTGGTAATGGGCAGCATATTTACCCTGCACCTACATTGATAGCATGCTAACTGCATTCCCTGATGTCAGTGTCATATGTCCATACAGGGCTAGTTGTCAGACATGGTATGTCCGTTGTTAGTCACATGGGAAGGCACCATAGGTGGTGCAGGTGTCCATTGTGGAACATGGTGGAGGTGCACTGTCTGCATGTGTGTGCATATTGGACAGATGGACAGGGTGACATGCCCTCTGTAGCCCACTGCTATCACTGCATAGTTACTATCAGTGGCCAATATGAAGTGTACTGCCCACATATTTGCTGTTGCCTAGACATGTGTGTGTGTGTGTGTGTGTGTGTGTGTGTGTGTGTGTGTGTGTGTGTGTGTGTGTGTGTGTGTGCGCGTGTGTATGACACAAGTTGAGTGTGTGCTCTGGGTAAGAGTGGGGTTACTAACTGTGATTTGCTAGCCTTGATGTCACATGTATGGATATGGGTATGGCTTTGCACCCCAGCCTCTCAGCTAATGTACATCTGTTATCCCTGTATGGTTGACATTATGCTATATAGTAGGGCCACCATAAAAGAAATAAGCAAAACCTCCTCCACATTGCCCATACTCACAACCACCTCTACACAGGATACAAGTTACAAATGCACACCTGTCATGTCTGGGAGTTGAACCCTTACCTAATTAGTTTATTACACTACAGCACTACACAGCTATAGTATGCGCCACAGACATTATTGAAGCATTTTCCCCAAAGGTATATTTCACAATGAATGAAATCAGCAGGATTATCAAAGATGGGCATTTTAACTGTACTGTGAGTGGATAGCCTAAAATGCATTGTTCCCTACACAGAGAGTGAAACACACATAAAATATCCACAACCGACATGTGGGGGTATTGAACTCCTGACCAAGGCCTATATCACACTACAGCATGGAGCACTTATAGGTAGCACCAAAGGAATTACTAGAGATTTCTTTCCACAATGTTGCATTTCATAATGAATGACATCAGCAGGATTGCCACAGTAGGGTATTTGAAATGTACTGCAAGTGAGTAGCCCATGCATTGCTCCATACACAGACATTGGAGCATACGCAAAACATCCAGAACTGCCATGGGTGGGGATGGAACCATACCAGAGTTCTATATCACACAACAGCAGTACACAGTTATAGGATGTGCTACAGAGATTACTGAGCTACAGCCTTCTCAGAGGTGCATTTCTGGGTGGGTGACATCAGCAGCCTTGCCAAAGTTTTGAAGAATTGTAAGGAGTATGAGTAGCCTAAAAAGCATTGCTCTCTATTTAGTCAGACACACACAAAAATTCATACACAAACACATACAATTTTCGGGTCTGGGGTTAGAACATCTAACTAACTATTCTATCACACTACAGCAGTATGCAGTTAAAGGATGTGTTATGGAGATTACTGGGTTATGATTTTCCCAGAGGTGTATGTCTAAGGTACGTGACATCAGCAGCCTTGCCAAAGTTGAGTATATGATTTGTACGGAGTGTGAGTAGCCAAAAAAGCACTGCTTTCTACTTAGTCAGACACACATTTACACACAAACAGTTGCCATGTCTGGGGTTAGAGCAGCTACCTAACTACTTTATCACACTACAGCAGTACGCAGGTACAGGATGCACTACGGAGATTACTGGGCTATAATTTTCCGAGGGGTATATTTCTAGGTGAGTGACATCAGCAGCCTTGCCAAAGTTGAGTATATGAACAGTACGGAGTGTGAGTAGCCTAAAAAGCAATGCTCTCTATTCAGTCAGACTCACACATATTCACACACAAACACAGCTGCCAGGTCTGGGGTTAGAGCACCTACCTAATTAATTTATCACACTACAGCAGTATGCAGTTACAGGACATGCTACAGAGATTACTGGGTTATGACTTTCCCAGAGGTGTATTCCTAGGTGAGTCACATCAGCAGCCTTGCCACAGTTGAGTATATGAATTGTAAGGAGTGTGAGTAGCCTAAAAAACATTTCTCTCTACACAGTCAGAGACAGACAGACACACAAAAACACACTCACACAATTGCCAAGTCTGGGGTTAGAACTACTACCTAACTATTTTATCACTACAGCAGTATGCAGTTATGGGATGCACCATGGAGATTACTGAGCTACAGCTCTCCCAAAGGTGGATTTCACATTGGATGACCTCAGCAGGCTTGTCATAATACTGCTATGGGGAGGGCAGTGTGTGCATGGGCCATAACACATTCCTGTAGGGGTTGACATGCCACATGCGGGCACACATGAGGTCATATGTCACAGGTACGTGTATAGAGCTACTAGATGACTACTTCCTTGTACAGTCATGTTGCACAGCTGGCACGTGCACCACATAATCTGTCATGCTGACAGATACCGGTGGCCAGTATCTGCAGTGAGTGACATCTACACCTCATATGTTTGGGGCCCTTTGGCTGTGTGCTGGGTGGGACAGGGCTGGATGGCTCCTGGTCACAGTCACCCTTTTTCACACATCTATGTCTGTCAACCTTTGACTTATTATAGTGTGTTGTCCTTATATATGTGCCTGTATTCCTATCCACTGTGTTTGAAAGGCAGGAGTGGTGCATGCTAACATGTCTGCACTAAGAACTGCGACTGCCAGATATGTCTGGTCCACTGGTGTTTGCAGACATGGCCTTCATGTGTTTAAGTGTGTGAGCATGCCCAGTATGACCTTTCAGTATGTTGTTGACTGACATTGCCTTCATTACTCTAAATGTGAGAGCATGTCCAGTATGGCCATCTGTATTGCATGTGTGGATCAAGTCCAACTAGTTTGTACCGCGGTGCTGACCTTTGAGTTGTACACCGACAGGTAGCATGCTGTGTCTGCAGGGTATCCATCGGTCATTTGGCATTGACTGTTGCTACATTTCTGCATAGCAGGGTGGGGGGGGGGCACCTGAGTGTTTCTACATTTCTACACAGGAGTTGGGGAGCACACCTGACTGTTACTATATGAGTACGTAGGATGGGGGGCACACCTGACACTTGTACTCATTTGCTAGGACTGTACTGGTATGTCAGGTACTCCATTTCAGTCTGTTGTCTTACCTATTGTGCTGGCTAGAGGCATACCAGTGTACTACAGATCTTAGCTTTAATTACATACATATTAGTTTCTGACTTACTAGCCTTCACAACTTACATCCCACTGCCCTGCCTGCTGTAGTCTGTCTGTGTAGGCCGGGGGAGGGGGTTACCCATAGGGCGCATTCAGAGGTCATAGTACAGCAGTTGTTTGTGTTTGTCTACACCTGTCCTGCTGGCTGAGACTGTTATTGGGTATGTGAGCCTTCCTGACTGACATGTGTGGGTCTTATGGACACACATGTCACTCAGCCCATTTCCTGCAATGGGTTTTGTCACCCTGTGTAGTACTGGCTACTATGGTGACTCCAGTATGTGTTACAGATGTCATGGTGCCACTATAGGTGTCTACTGTCTGCTGCCATATCATTCAGCGACCCAATTCCCTTGCATGCTCACATCCATACCATAGCTACAGGTAACAACACATTCTACTCCATTTGGCAATTGGTAGGTTGATTGACTTACCTTGAGGGTGTGCCAAACTTGAGAATGGTACTGGAGGGCTGCCTATGTCGGATGCAGATAGTACACTCCATATACATGGTTGAGCACAGGTAGTGTTGTGTTTGGCATCCCCTTTACTGTCTGTGTGAGTCAGAGAGAGGTGTCATTCCCTGGGTCCCTACTGTGTCAGTGCACGTATTATGTGTTGCCTCTTTGCCAGGGCCAGGGCATACTGGGCATGCCTCCTTCTGCCTACTGAGGCAGGCTCACATTGTTCCTCCTTCAAGTCCCTCTGTGCCTGTACAGACCTTGGCATTGGTGGGGGGCTGTGTGGCCCTGCACCATGCTGTCCTGCTGCATCTGTTTCCACAGGATCATGTTGTGTAGCATAACACATACCATAACAATTTGGGTACATGTAGCTGGTGAGTACTGCAAGGCTCCACCGGATGTGTCCAGACATCAGAACCATGACCTGAGCATCCCAAACACATGCTCTGTTATATGTCTGGCCTGTGCATTTGCCTCATTATAGCGTTGTTCTTCAGGAGTTTGTGCATTTCTGATGGGTGTCATCAGCCACAGCTCCAGTGGGTACCCAGCATCCCTCACTAGGTGACCGTAGGGGATTTCCTCACTGGCAAATCTGTGGTACAGCTGTGTCAGATGCCATGTGTGTGAATTGCCATAGCTTCCAGGGCAGCCAGCACACACATTCATTATATTGCCCTGGGCATCACATACGACCAGGCAGTTGATGGAGGGGATGCCCCAGTGGTTGATGTAGGCCCTACCCTGCTCACCGGGTGGTGCTTTGATGCGTATGTGTGTGCAGTCTATAGCACCCACTACCCCAGGGTATTTTGCTATTTCATGGAAGAGGCACATATTGCTGGTCAACACCTCACGTGTGTTGAGGAAATATAAGTGCTTACTGGCATGTGCTGCCATGGCATCCAGGAACTGGTGGAATACTCTGGATGCTGATGCCTGTGAGATCCCCATGATATCCCCAGTTGTGCTTTGTGAGGTACTTGTGGTTAGTATACCTAGGCCTACGCATACCTTGGTATCCACTGGGATGGGTTTCCCTCGGCCAGTTTGGTGTGTCAGGTGTGGCTGGTACAGCTCAACAATTTGCTGTAGGAGGTCTCTGTCCACCCTATAGCGCTCCACTATCTCCAGCTCATGTAGTCCCTGGTAGGTTACCCTGGGTCTGTACACTCTTCTCTGTCTCCTCACTGTGGGTGGTTTGGCAGCATTAACATCCTCACCACCCTCAGCCTCTTGTACATGATGTTCTATGTTGCCTGCTGCAGCCCTTCTCATTTTGTAGGTTTGTTTGTTAAAATTTCCCCGCATGTGTACACCAGAGGTGTAGAGTGTGGAAAAACCAGAGGGGAGGGTATTTGCTTAGTTTATAGTAGTGTTCTGGGCTGTGCTGGTCTGCTATCTGTGTAATTGGTTGATTCTGATACATTTCACCTGCCAGCTAAGCTAGTTCTCCTTGATTACCTTCCTACTGCTGTTTTCCCTTCCCATTGCCTCCCTGTTTAAGCCCTTGTGTGCGCCACACAATCAGTGTGCTCAAATGTGCACACTGCTGCTATTTCCTGTTTTAACTTCCCTTTTCATCCTGTAAAACCCGGTGCACGACACGCACACCTGCTTACACTTAGTAAAGAGTGCTAGGCAGGTATAGGCACACCCCTAGCTTAGCCGTGCTAAGCTAGGAGCAATCCCGTGCCACAGGGCTCCAATCCGCTTACAGTATGCCTAACCCACACCCCCATGATGTCACCTATACCCTAGTCTTGCACCCAGCTGTTTATACTCTTACACTCTTGGGATCTGCCTCACACCCTGGGGAAAACTGGAATTCACTAACCTTTCCCTCATTTGTATAGGATTGCCTGCTAATGCATAGTTACATGTCCCACACTGAGCCTCCCCCCCTTAGCAACCAGTACTCACTGGTGAGGTTGTCTTATGCCTGCCATTGACTTGCATGGCAGAATACTGATTTTAGTTAGAATGCTTATTTTAGGTTTATTTTATTATTTTCCCCCAATCCCGTTTGCATGCTGCTGCCCTATGCTTAAACAGCCGAGATCGGTGAAAAAAAAATTCAAGTTGTTTTTTTTTTTCTTTTTTTTTTTTTTAAACAATTTGCAATGCCAATGGCCTTCTACTTGGCTATTGGCATGCTTCCTCAATAATATGCAGCCTTTATTTGGAGCTGTCATAGCTCCATTTTGTAGTTTGCAGAAATGTACTCGGTTACTAACAGAGTGCATTTCTGCAGACTGCACTTGTCCTGCACTGACAGCTGCCGGCTTTCTGGATCGCAGATTACCCTCATTTGCATGGTTTTCACCTGCAAATGAGGGTAATTTGCATACAGGAGCTCGGTCCATGCAGGATTAGCCTAAAAGCTCACTTGCACATCCCGGGAGCTCGTTCACTTCGGCCATATTGCCAAAAATAGCACTTAGACTAATCCTGCACACTATGAAGGGCTTCGCAAATCCAGGGGAGAGAATATTGAATATAAATAAAGTCTGTGCTGCAAATCAGTTTGTCTGACCCTCTCACGGCTAAAGGGACGGTTTATAGCTTGCAATTGTGAACACTATTTAAGCCCCCATTCTTCTGGTCTTTAACCATCATTTCAGTGTGTTAGCTTTAGTTTTCTTCCACCCGCCTTATCCCTTGAAGGTGGGGCAGTTGCTCTGTAGTGTTCCCTCCTTATCATCCCCATCACTTTCTAGGATCACTCCCAGGCAGGACATGGAAGTGCAAGTGGTACACAATGATGCTGGTAGCCACTAACTAGTGCTGAGAGGACAAAGTAAAGACTACTGAGATGGAAGAGTACAGGCTGCACTGATTGACAGGCTGATCATGCTTTATAGTCAACGGTGCATTTGGAATAATTGGAAGGTTATGTGGTATTCAGAGTCATGTGGTTTGATGGTCTTATAATGATGCTTTCAATCATAGTGGAGTAATGTATTATATTAATAAAGTGGTCACAAAGCCCATGTGGTGTCTTGGCCTTTTTAGGGGAAATACAGGGCACAGAGGGCAACCAATCACAGTATTCTGAAAGTTTTATGAAAGTTGCTTCTGAAATTGGACATAACTGAAAATGTAATTACTGTGTTTTTTGCGAACAATATTGTAAACCTCTTAAATATTTGCCTACCAAACTATTTTATGTGAAATATTATCTGGCATTGCTTGCATATAACTAGATTCTTCCTTCGTAACTGCTTAATTTTTTTTCTTAATTTTCAAACAAAAGGCTGCATTCATTATATTTAAGTATTGATTCCAATTTGCTTTATGTAAGAAACAGGACTTTATTAAATGAGCTGGCTATATCAAGAAATTTAGTTTGAGTTAATTTGTCCATTCATGACCTTGGCTTCTGCTGCCTGAAGGAACTCATCATGTCAAACTGCCTGGTACAGGTTCCACATTCAACCTCCTCTCGGCTGCTGACAGTTCTCCAGGTAAATCTTGAAACTTCTGGTTTCCATATATTTTATTATCAAGCTTTGTACCTATGGAACTTTATCTTTTTTTTTTAACAACAACATATTTTTTAAATTATCACGCATGACATACTTAATCATACATTTTATAAATGAAAACAAGCCATATTGACATAATCCCAGCTGCAAACATTTTACATCACAAACCATATTGACATAATCCTAGTTGCAAACATTATACATAACAAACATTATAAATCTACTTAATCATTGTCAGTCAGCCATTACTGTGCTCATTCAAGTCTGGCATTCTTGTAAACCTCATCCCTCCCCTGTATGTATTGTTCCCACAATTTTCATTTTTTTTCCTAGGTAATTTGTTTCTGCCATATTCCAAATCCAATTGTTTTATCTCTGTTACTATATTCACTGCTTTTAGTACAGTTGGTTTAGACTTTCAGTTCCATTTTCTAGTAATTGCTGTTTTGACAATCACCATAATTAGAATTGACAAGGCCTTAATATGTCTAGGCAATTCTGATTCTGTATCATAGCTCAGAAAAATAATTTCCCTAGTTACAATAATTTGCTCATCTAGTATCTCCAACAGAGTAGTTGGCAGGGAATCTTTAAAGTCTTCCAACTCATTACACTCCCAGAATATTTGTTCCCAGTTATCTTTCATCTCCATCACACCTCCAACATTTTCTGTTGACCTGTGGAAAAATTTTGTGGAGTCTACTTGGGGCATAAAAATATCTATGTAAACATTTCCAAGCAAAAATCCTAAATCTCACAGATTTTTGTTGCATATTTAGGAGACACACATATATATCCCCCATTGTTTCTTTGTGAATTGCTTATCCAGTCTCTCTTCCCAATCCTTTCTAAGCTCCTCTGATTGATTCTTATAGTTATCATGCAATAATTTAAATGCTATGCTATGCTATGCTATGCTAATTGTTTCTCTTTTAACAGCAGCTTCTGATCTAAATTCTACTAAAAACTTTAACAATACTGGTCTTTCATTTAGGACCCCCCTATTTCTTTCTCTTTGCCTATACTCTGATATCAATCCTTGATAGGGATGGCGATCTCTAACCTGCAGTGCAAAAAAATTATTGGTGTCTTCCCATTCTATTACATTTCCCTCTCTAGTTATTTGCTCCCAATACCTTGGTTCTTTTGCTAGTTTTCTTCAATGAATTCCACCCCCCTCTTGCCTGTTTTCTGTATCCCTAATTGCAGTCATCTCTATCAGCAGAATCCCCTTTCTCCCTTCCTGTGTTGGCTTATTCTTAGAATACTTTCTGCTACTTTATGGATATAATATTCTATATGATTATTGTTATTCTCCTTAAAGATCTCCATCCAAAATCCCAGCCTCTCCTTGTTTCTTGAGCTTCCCCCTGTTTCATCACCAACCCTATTCTATTTTGAATTATAAGTTACTGCTTATGCTATGTAGAGAAGTCCTAAATGTGTAGATCTGAAATACCCCTACAAATCATTTGATCCCAGTCTGCTTTGTTCTGTTGGAAGAATCAGCTTATCCCACTTAACTCTTGGTGTCTTCCCATCCCAGACAAAAATCTTTCATCTCTTTATTATTGCTATCGAGAACATCTCCTCTGGTTGATAAAAATATGCCTGACCTGCGTATAAGCCTAAAGGGACTAAAAACATTTTAACTGCTTGCATCTTCCTATCCATATCCTTATAACAGAGATTCCAGTTTTTCAATTTTGCATTGTCTTTTGATTAACCTCTTCACACATATGCTTAGCTGCCACACTGGAATAATTTTTAATCCATACTCCTAAATACTTCATTTTATCATGTCCCCATAAATATGGATATTGCTGAACCAATTCTTGTGTGGGTAATAATTTACTGCTATTGCCTTTGTTTTAGCTTCATTAATTTTGTATCCTGAAAATATTTGAAACTGTTTTAAAATGTTCCACAACACTGTAATGTCCTTTTCTGATTTTGTCAGGTTAAAATAATATAATCTGGAAATAGATGACATTTTTTGACTACCATAGATTTTAATGCCATACCAGTTATATCATTGAATTATTTGCCAATGGTTCTAAATATAATGCCAATAACAAAGAGGAAAGAGGAGACCCTGCCTTTTTCTTCTGCTCAAGAAAAAGTTATCAGAAAGGAACTCACCCTCTTTCATTTTCAACTCCAATCCTTCATATAGCCTCTTAATCAACCTTATAATTTTATCAGGGAATGCAAATACTTTCATTGGCCTGATCATAAAGTCCCAGTTTACTCTGTCAAATGCTTTCTCTGCATCAAAACCCACCAACAACAATGGTATTTTCTTACATTCTGCTTCCCTATGGATCATCAATGTTGTGTTAATGTTGCCAAATGTCTGTCTCCCCTCCACAAAACCACCTTTATCCATATCTATCAATTTTGGCATCAGTTTTGCCATTCCTTTACCCATTATAGACATAAACATTTTATAATCATGGTTTAGCATTAAAACAGGCCTGTATGAAGCTGAATCCAATAGATCTTAACCCTCTTTATGTATTACAGCTAACATCACTTTTTTCCAGGATGTTGGCACTTCTCTTCCTCTTAAAATACTGTTAACCAAAACTGCCCTGATCTTTATCAGTTTCTTCCCTTCTAGCTTCCAAACATCCAAAAGAATACTATCTATTCCTGAAGACTTTTCTGTAGAGTAGTTATACATCACCATTTTTATCTCATCTCCTCCTATCCTGTTAGCAATTGAGCCTCATCTACCTCTAACCTTGGCATATTTAATTCTTACATAAACATTTCCATTTGTACCTTTTCTTGATTTCCACATTTCTCTGCTTTATACAGACTTTCATAGGACTTCCAAAATATTTCTAATACCTCTACAGGATCTCTTACCTTCCTTGCTATAGACTCCCTAAGCTTGGCAACAGCCCTTTCTACTTTCAGTTGCCTAAGTCATTGTGTTAAAAGTATTTGTGCTCTAATGTTATTATCAAAAACAGCTGCTTAACAGCAATCTTTCTAAACTTCTGTATACTATCAAGGTAATCCCTTATTTTCTGTTTAACATTCTGCACTTGCTCCTCTTCTTGTTCTGTGAGAGTCCCCCTATTCTGCTAATCCTCTCTGAATAATTCTTGTTACTTCTTAAACGTGTCTCCCTTTCTTTAATTTCCTTATTTTATAACTCCTCTTTAACTGTATCCCACTCCCTAGCTATATTTTCAGAAGAAATTTCTGTCTTCTATAATAGCTCTTGAATAATTTCCACTACCCATTATTTAAATTCCTCTCTTTTCAACAGATAGGTTTCTCATTTTATTTTATTACCCTATGTTTTTATTTTACTTATTACTGGCACATGATCTGAAATTTATTTTGTTTATTTATTTATTTGATTTTACATTTGTTGATCGGCAGAGTCCATTTTCAGCAGAGGCCCGGAGGGAAATGCTCTACAGATTAATAACAATCAAGTATGAGATTTATACATAGCATGCAAATATTCATAGGTAAACATATGATTTAACAAGACTCAATAGTTTTAATGTTTAAAAGTACAATACTCATTGGTAAATGCAAGATTTAACAAAATTCCATAGTTTTAAAATTTAAAAGTGCAATAATTACATAGAATGTACAGGTTTCCAGTTATAACATTGCCTGAGACAGACATAAGAAAGAGGAGGTTGAGTGAGATGTTAGGGTTTGATTTGTGAGTAGAGGTTGGGTTTCAAATTGGAATGTGTACATTTGTGGACTGTTGGGGTGGGTATTAGCAGGTGAAGCAACATAGGGAGGAGTTACAATTCCTCTTCAAGGAATAGAAATGAGAAGGAGAAAAAGAGTGGAGAAGAGGGAGAGTATGATTTGGGGGTCAACCTGGAGGGTAGCAGGGTCATAGTCATGTGAGTGTTAGGTGTTATTTTAGTAGCTTTTTGAATGTAACCATTGAGTTTGCTGAGGTAACGGCAGAAGGTAATGAGTTCCAAATTTTACCTATGTAGTTAGGGAAGAATAGTTACCTGCTGTGTTATTGCTTTTGGTCACCTTGATTAGTCTTTTATCATTACAGTGAAGTTGTCTGGGATTAGTCTGTAGTTTTAGTAGATCAGTGCTGTTTTTTTCAGGAAGTAGTAGGAGTTTATGTGTAAAAGAAAGTTGATGGAATGAGAGGAGATTAGGGAATTCAAGCCAATTACATTGATTTAGTGAGTGACAGTGGTGGGTATGGTAGAGGGCACCAGTGGCAAATTTGGCAATTTGATTGTACTAGATGTTAAGCTTGGCCATTTCAGTTTTGGGTAGGTTGGTGAAGATAGGAGTGACATAAAAGAGTGTGAAGAGGAGGTGGGTTTGAGCTATGGTTATTCTAGCAGGTTAGAAATGGTTTATTTTTATAAAGACTGCCCAGTTTTTGTGGATGTTTTTAATGGTTTAATTTATATGTAGATCAAACTTGAGGTTGTTGTCAATGGTCACTCCTAGTAGTTTAGTATGAGTGTTTGGAGACATGATAGTCCCATCTCTGGGCATAATATTAAATGAGATGGGTATTGAGGTGGATTTGTTTGGTTTAAATAGCAACAATTTGGTCTTTTTGGGATTAGGTAATAGGTTTTTCTTAAGAAACTAGGTTTTGGTAGTTTGGAAGGCTTTTTAGGTGATAGAGAGGAGTTCATGGGGGTCGTTGGCTGAGCAGACTAGTATTGAGTCGTCAGCTTATTATATACAAGTTGCATCTTGAGGGATGCTGTGGAGATCATTAATGAAAATGGAGAATAGAAGGGGTCTTGGAATGGACCCTTGTGGGCCTCCTGCAGTAATAGGTAGCAGTGAGGATAGGTTGTTGTCCCATTGAGCTACTTGCTGTCTACCTTCTAGATAGTTCTGGAACCAGGCTAGTGCATGATTGCCAAGGCCAAGATTAGTAAGGGATTGAAGTAGTTTAGGATGGTTGACCATAGCAAAGGCTTTTGACAGGTCCAAGAATATGGCAGATGTTAGTTTACCTAAGCGTCTGTTTTGGTTGATGAGGTTTTTGAAGGAAAGTAGAGCTGTGGTAGTATTGTGGGCAGGGTGAACTCCATGCTGGGTATGAGAGAAAAGTTGGTTGTTAAGTAGGTATGGCATAAGTTGGTGGTCTATACATTTTTCAAGTATTTTTGCTAGTGGGGACAAGATGGCAATTGGGCGATAGTTGGCAAGGTTGGTGGATGTTCCATCTTTATATATAGGGATGATGTAGGAGGTTTTCCAGATTGGTGGGATGGTATTTTCAGATATAGATCTGTTAAGAAGAATAGAGGTTGGGTAGGTGAGTTAATTAGCAGCCAATTAAAGGTATTCTCCAGGGATGCCATCTGCTGCTAGGGTAGTAGGTTTAAGTTTGGTTAATAATCTTTAACTAGTTGGTAGGGTTGGGTTGGATTTGGAAGTTTGTTTTGGGACTGACTGCAGGTGCAGGGAAATTGATGGTAGTAACAGTGGGCTGTTGTTGCACTAGTTTGGAGATGGTTTCTATGAAGTATTTGTTGAATGAATCAGGTATATCTGTCATTTTGCCTGTGGAGGTCAGAGATGCGGTGGAGAGTTTGCCAGGGTGAAGTAGTTTATTTATTCCTGCCCAGAATTTTTTGTGGTTGTTTTGATTCTTGTTTTGCAGATGTAGGAAATAATTCTTTTTATCCAGGAGAATAGCTTTTTTTGTTTTGTTTCTAAGTTTTTCAAATTGTTCTCTAGCTGCTGTGGATCTCCAGTGATGCCAGGCTCTATTCCTTTATGCAATCTTACTTTTATTCTCTTTGGTGATCCAGGGGGCTGTTTTCATTTTGAGTTTTGTGGTATGAGGTGGGGCGTGAGCATTTAAGATTTTTAGGAAAGTGTTAATGAATTGGATTACTGTTTTTTCTAGGGGTAATTCTTTCAGTTTGTTCCAGTTATGGTGTTTTAGTTTTAGTTTGAATTTGTTTGGGTCGAACTTATTTTTGCTCTGGGTAGTTTGAAATAGTGGGGTAGAGTTGGCATGGGTTTTGTATTTTAGTAAGAAGGTGGGTTGGTAGTCACTAAGGGTGTCTGGAAGAACTCCTGCTTGGTATGGAGTACTGGTCTTATTTATCAAGCTCCTGTCTATGACACTTTTTTGGCTTTAGCATTTCCTAGCCTAGTGCTAGATTGAATGACTTGGGAGAAGCTGTAGAGATTAATATAGTTGGTGTGGTTAGTAGTTGAGCATGGGTCCAGTCAATATTAAAGTCACCTAGGATTATGGTTTCTTGGGGTAGATTTTGATTAACCCAATGTAGGAGGGCTTCTAGGGAGGGAATATTGTTGCCTGGTGGTATATTGCCAGTGATAATATTGACTGATTTTTTTGTCACTAAGTTTTAGTTTGGCTAGGAGAAGTTCAGAAGTACTGAGGGGAAGGATTGGAGGATTAATAGTCCATATTTTTAAGTTGTTTTTGTAAAGTAACTCTACCCCTCCCCCTTTTTAGACACCCTATCATGGTGTAGTATGTTGTACCCAGGTGGGAAGAACTCACTGTTGGGTGTTATGGGTTTTAACCATGTTTTAGTTAAAGATAGTAAATTGGAGGAATAGGTGGATAGCAAAGCATGGAGTAGGTGCACCTTGTTGTTTATGCTTCAGATATTTAAGCCTAGTAGTAAAAGGTTATTTTTGGTCTAGATATGGAAAATTGGTTGAGTGAGAGACATGGGATAGATGTTGTATTTGTGCAAGGGTTTGGCCCTGGGTTGGGGTGTATGTCTCCGGCTAGGATCAACTGACAGCTAATATGGTGTAAGAGTTTGGTCAGTTTAGATAGAATGGCTATGTACCTATTTATTGTAAGTGACTTGGTAGTGGTTGGTAGGAGTCTTCCTGAGGAAGGCGGAAGAATGATGTGGTAATGATGTGTGGGAGGAGTGTGAGAGGACGTTTGCTTTGATGGGGTAGTAAAGGTAGTACTGTGTACGATTTGGTGGGAGGTAAGGTAGTGTGTTAATGCTAGGATAAAGAGGATGGTGAGATTGAAAGTAAGCATGGTGGTGGACTTGTGATAATGTGGGTGTGCATATTAGTGGGAGGGGGGTATGTGTGGGGGGACTAAGGGATTGGTTGACAATAAGGATTTTCCTATAGTGTGATTGGTGTAGGCTGGGTAGGTGGAGAGGTTAGATATAAATCCGGAGGTAATGAGCATGGGTGGGAAATGGGGGCAAGGTAGGGGAGAGGAGTGAGCTTGAGAGTAGCAAAGGGTGAATGGAGAGGGATGAGTCATGACATGGAGCTGACAGCAAGAACAAAAAACAATCAATCTTTGCATTTATTTCAGGTCAGTATGCTAGTTTCCTAGTGTACTGGAGTCTGCAGACTTCCGTAGGGTCTAATACAGTGTGAAAATCTAGATAGACCCTAGCTAGACCAAGGGATAGATTTATTCATGTAGCTGTACCTACTGAGTAGGGTTTTAGCTGCGGGGGTGGGGGGGTGGGAATAGGTCCTGTAGTGTGCCAGCCTCTTTCTTTGCAGTACAGTGGTACAAACACCATTAAGCCGTGTACCAAATAAATATAAGAAAACAACCTAGACTACAGGCTGTTCTGTTGCTAGTCAGGTATTGAATTTGTCCTAACTGAAATATAATATGGCAGTGGAGTGGGTTCAAACTTCCTGGCACTTTAACAAAGCTGTCCAGGCAGAAACTCTTCTGGGAGGTAGTGGACTTATAGGTATATTTCAGTGGATTTAACTGAAAAAAGAGAAAATAGTTATGTAGTTAAGGTAGTACATTAGAAGAATAGTAAAATGAAAATGTGAAGTTGCAGGCAGAGAAATTAAGAAATGTGGGAAGCTAATATAAGCTTCAATATGGTCAACCATCAGCTTCTTTTAGATATCCTTAAATCACTTTCATTAGATACACAGGCAGTCCAATGGTACAAGTCCTATCTAGAACATAGACAACAGGCTGTCATCTGGGACAGTTACATATCCACTCACCTCCCTATTACCCTTGGTGTCCCTCAAGGCTCTATTTTGGGACCCCTCCTTTTCTCTATCTTCATTAATGATCTGAATGCAAACCTACCTCAAGCCACCTGCATACAATATGCAGATGATTCTACATTACTCTGTGCTGCCACCTCTTTGCCTGAACTCCAGTCCATCACCCAAAAAGTATTTAACCTAGAAGAAAAATGGTTTCTTCATTGCTGTCTCCTCCTGAACCCCAAGAAAATTAAATTATTGCTGCTTACTCCCACACAGAAGTCCTCCCCTATTGATATTACAGTCACATCCAATAATGGCACTGTCATAGCACCTGACACAACCACTAAACATTTAGGGGTAACAATTGACCATCACCTCAACTTCGACTCTCACATTAACCTAACCATTAAATCAGTCAACAGAAAACTAGGTTTCCTTTACAGGATCAAACTTTTCCTTACTCCTTTAGCCAGAACTACCATTGCCCGCACACATCTCATCTCCACACTCCTATATGCCTCCCCCATCTACACTAATCTATCCAAAACTAACCTCAATAAGCTAGCAACCTCCTACCATAACATTGACAGTTTTGCCACTGGCTCCCCATTGAGAATCCACCATTGTCAAAATCTTCATCAGCTAGGATGGCTGGAACTGCAAAACCAGCTCCTCTTTCAGCAGCTATCACCCACAAGATACTACAACATCCCAGTAATACTCCAATACTCTGTAACCTTATCACTCCTTACAATAATCTTACAACCCTATGTTCAGCTAACAAATTACTAGTAACCATCCAGAAATCCAACAATAAATCAGGTGACTGTCTTTTCACTAACTGTGGGAAAATCTTGGAACAAACTTCCCACTGGCCTTTCTTCTCTGTCTTCAACACCACTTTTCAAGAGGCACCTAAAATCTTTCCTTAAAACACAATGGCTATGTTCATGCACAAACCCTGACTAATAAACATTCCCTGAGCATTAACCTTCTTAAATGCATATTACATGTGTAGAACAGGTTTTATCTGCACTTTTCCTCTCATGAATTATTGAATCTGAAAGCTCTTTACTGGCATGTTTACTTGTCTGTTCTAACATATCTCTCTGAGTTTTCTCAACCAGCCCTAGCCTTCTCGGCTTTTAACAATTAGCTCTCTACCGTGTGCACTGTTGTTCTTTCCTCTTGAATAACTTCTTGTCTCTTCCTCTCTTGTAACAAAGTAGCCACTACTGGTATCTTATGATCACTAAAACTGTCTCTATTGTAGTATAGTGCTATACTGTATTTCATATGTATATCATTGTTAAAATTGTAGAATTGTAGTATTACTATTTTTGTATTTTTACATTCTATTTGCATAAAGGAGTAATTCTCCCCCGGGCCTCTGCTGAAAATGGACATGTATCCAGTTGGACTAGCCCGGTCAACAAATGTAAAATAAAATAAAATAAAATAAAATAAAAAAAAATAAAGAAATAAGAAGCGGAGGAGAAATAAGGAGAGTATGCATAAAGCAGCAGATAAAGACAGCTTAAGGCAGAGGTACTGAACAGAAAGTAAAGTTGGAGTCAGAAATAAAGTAGGAGGCAATATATGACAGCAAAAATAGGAAGCTATATGCCCGCAACAACAGGAAAAAATAAAACATCATTGAGTATGTAACTCTTAAGCAACTGGTGGCAACAGTTTAAAGTGATGTGTATCAAGACCTGCAATTAAATGCACATGTTCCTGTGAAATATAAATTCTGTCTAGGCTAACCCAGTTTGTGTACCTTAGGGAATAATATGTAAATTCAGTCTGAACTCCTACTGTTGAATTCACATCTTCCATGCCAAATGTTTTCATAAATTTCTTCAAAAATAAACCTTCCTTTGTTATACTTTCCCTTCAGTCCTCCCAGACACATCTTTACTGCTACAAATCAAATTCCGTCCCCACCTATCAATAATATTCATGCTGAAAACTGATTACTTCTTCCAGAATTTTCCTAAGCTCCATTATAGGAGATTTAGGTGAAATATAAATACATGCCAGTGTAATCCTCCTCCCTTGCCAGTAGCCCTTTAGTACTAAAAATCTAACATTATTACCTTTTTATCCTCTTCTGTCACTATTGGAGCTCCTCTTGCAATTAATGTAAGTACTCCTCTTTTCCTTTGTCCCAGCTATTCTGCTAAATAACCATCCTGAAATCATTTCTTTATCAAATTCATACCTTCAGTTCTTTCAAAGTGTGTCTCTTGTAGCATAGCTATTTGCACTCCACATTTTAATATAGTTAACTACTGTTCCTTTTTTGTATTTATCTGTGAAACCATTAACATTTAAAGACATTACAGAAAGCATCATTGTATTAAAACATTATTATTCCCACCTACATTTTATGTATAACAACTTTTTTGTTAAATGCTTAGTTCCAGCTTTTGTGTTACATGCATACACTGTTTGGCAGGCTGAACTTTTATACTGTTGTTTCCTGTCATATCCATTTAAGCCTATGTCATATCTTACAAAACTTTTTTGTTTTATTGAAAGCCCTCGAAAAAAAAAAAAAAAACACCCAACACCCCTTAAAACCTATTAACTTAATACTAACATAGAAAACTATGTACATCTTCAAAATTGAAGTTTTACCCTCCTAACATGAACAAATGTCCCAAACTGACAGCAACAATCCCATGCTTGAGTTAAACTAAAACTTTGTGGTAAACTAAAAGAATGGTTAACCATGCAAAGATGCATGGCACTGACTGTGCTTCTACCAAGTGCTTGCTGGCTTTGTCTTATCTTTATAGCTCTCCCAGCTGAGAAAACACCTGAATGCTTTCAGACAACATTGTCTCCTAGCCAAAATCTCTTTATTAGATTGTCTCCATTGAGACATGAGGAACAGATGCAGATGTGCTACTAAACATACATTTATGTGTTAGAAAAAAGTCTTATAACATTCAATATTCTTTTTCACTTACATGCTTTCTCTTAAAATGTGTTACTAGATCAAGCTTAATGGCCTTAATCCAGTCATTTCCTCATCCAAGAATGAGAAAAAGTACATTTTTTTTGTCATGCTCTTTTAACCAGACTTTTTTTTTACATTGCAGTGCCTACATTTCTTAAAACTGGACAGGGAAAAACAGAGAAGAAGGGAGAAAAAAAAAAAACAACAGGAGCACCTGTTTACAATCTTATACCAATAACACTTAAAAATAACTGAAAAAACTTTACTTTATAGCATGCAAAGAAATAATAATAGTAAAAAGAATTGGTTTAGTTGTAGATAACTTTCTCCCTCCTGTTCCCTTCCCCTAAGTATTTTTCTGAACATTAATGATATGAAGTAGGTCATATACTTTAGACTCCCCCATAAGTCCAACAAGTCCAAAAAAAGTCCAATATTTCCAGATTTTCTTGTTCTGTCACATTTCACAAATAATTGTAATTCTACATTTGTAAATTTCCAAGTTACTGGTTTTATTCCTGTTCATCTCTATTTCCCAAATCCTGTCTCTGCTTCATTTCTAAAGTACTCTTGATTTTTCTAGTCATCTCCTATGCTCCTTTCCTTCTCTTATGCATTTTTCATTGAAATATTGGGAGAGGTTTCACTGGCACACTCTATATGTGGTCTTTATTACCAGAAGAACAAGAAACAAAATCTCCATCTGTTTCACAGCTGACTTTTTGTTGGATGAACTTTTGTATTTCCTCTTAGCATGTACATCATCAATAAATGATGTGGCCCCTCCAGGCAAGAATATTTTGAAGATAGCTGGGTATAGCAGTTTGAATCTCACACCTGCTTCTCAACATTCCATGAACAGTAGAATACATTTACTCCTCTCCTGCCTGGTGTACAATAACTAATCATTTTCCACAAATACTCTGCAGCCTCTGACTTTTAGTACTTTGTCCTTCATCCACATTTTTGTCAGAATCAACTCCTTCTGCTGGTAGGATTGCATCTTTACTATTAAAGATCTAGGTTCCTTTCTCATAGCCAAGTTTGGTGCATATACACAATGCGCCCTTTCAATTAACAACTCCTGCTGTGGAGTACCAGTTCAGTTGCTTATTTGTGCTTTTAGGAAATTAATGCAGCCTCGTCTTTCCAGCTTCTCTGGTACAGCTGAAATTCTCAGGTTTTCCCTATGTGCCCTGTCCTCTAATTCTACTATTTTTTGAAACTTCTCTTTCTTGAGTAGCCTCATATTCAGCCAGCCTTTTCCTCATTTTGACCTCTGATTTTTGCAGTTGTATCACCTCATTTGAATATCTATTTAAAACTTCCATTTTCATTTTTCCAGCCTTTTGTTATTTGAGTTGATATACTCCATCAGTGTTTTTCTTATTTTGACCAGGTCTGTGTGCGGTTGTCTTATACTTTCCTCTAAGTTATTGGAAGTCATGTCTGGAGCTTGCACTGGTCTTTGCTGAACAGCTGCAGTACTTTTCCCAGTCAGTGTTTTTTTTTTCTCACCTTTTTGTAGCTGATTTTCCTTCAGGTCCCCTGGATTTCTTTTTTTCCTGGTTTACAGGCAGTACACTTACTAGCCAGTTACTGAAATTTACCCAGAAACACAAAAGTTGACTGGCCTTCTCTGCTGAGTCTCTGTTTTCACACTGGGTGAGCTACAATTAAGCTGTTGCTCAATGTGCAGCTCTCTTGGAAGTTTCTATGAAACCTGATATCTTGTTGGCTGCATGGTTGCCCTACTCTGGCTCGTGTTAGGCAGTGTCTGAAAACCTTATTTAAATTGGCATATGGTGGTGTGGTTTGATGACTGCAGTCTTATTTATTTGGTTGTGAATATCTATTGTTTATCTGGCTCATTTTTATATTACTAATGTTATGGTGTTTTGTTAAATGTACCTTAATAAACTTGAACTGGAACATGAAATGCTGCAATAGAGTCATAGAGATCCATACATTTTTTTCTACTGGTCCTTTTTCATAGATGGCCTAGGATAACATCACCATTATTTGTTACAATGTATTACATGCAATAAGAATTTACAATATTCATTCATTGATACATTCATTCATTTTCCACTATACATTTTATCCTGTTCGTGGTGGTACAGGAAATGATGCCTATCCTGGCAACCTACAAATGTAAGGCAGAAAACTGGTAATGGAGGGGGTACTAGTCATCAGATCACAGGACAAACTATATGCTGCCACGCAAACATACACACACACACACACACACACACACACACACACACACACACACACACACACACACACACACACACACACACACACACACACACACACACACACACACACACACACACACACACACACACACACACACACACACACACACACACACACACACACACACACACACACACAGAAAACAGTGTGTCCATTTTGAAGAACTGCCTGTTCACTTATCTGCTTATGGGGGCAGGGCAAAGCAATCACTGAAAGTCCACATGGTCAGTAATTCCACAAAGAAGAAAACAATGCACTTTGTAGCTATATCAAGCAAGAACATACACATGTACATTAATAATCACAAATCTACAAGTTTACTCCTAAAATGTAGCATCCCTCCACTTCTAAATTAAATCCCTGTATTCTTTCTCAAGGTTTAACACATATGGCAGAACTTTCTATTATATAAAAGCTCAGTGTCAACACTCTAATATTAGATGGGTCATCTAATCATTACAGGTCTCTCCGTCTCTTCTAACGCATGCTTACTTATATTTACTTTACATCTCAACATAACTTTCTTTCTTTCTCTTTCTCTTCCTTTCTTTCTTTCTTTCTTACTTTTCTTCTTCCCTTCTTTCATGCTCATCCTTCCTTCACTACCCTTTTCTTTTTGTACCATGACTTTCTCCTTCAACTTCACAATAGTAGATGCATCATACTTATTTTTACTTGTCTTTTTAATGAGATATTAAACTGAGTCCCATCTACCTATGTTGATGGTATCTCAGGTGGATGTTAAAGATCTCACAGTACCTATCAAAAAGAGTAAGGGAAGTTCCCTGATGCTCTGGCCAAATTTGCCTCGTACTATTAATATCACCTCATGTCTCCCCTGAAAAGAGCATACTAGCCTAGTCAAACTAACCCAGTCAACAAAGAAAAAATAAAATAATCTCATACAATCAAGTCTGAACAATGAAACAATTCTAAGATTCTCTATTTGCATCCATAATTTCCCAGTACAATTAGACTCCAGTTAAAACCTTTATCCTAGATAGCAGTGCAAGTTATTTCAACAGTATTTTCTAGACTTCATCAAAACACAAATCCAAAAAAAAGAGGGATATATGATAACGCCATACCTAAAATATCATACTAAGAAAAATATGGCATTAAGAGATAATACTTGAAAAGCCAGAAAAAATACAACACTCTCAATAGTTTCCAGCATTACAGAACACTCAGACATAAAATCAAGATACAAGACAAAATATATATAAATATCTATATCTATCTGTATCTATATATATATATATATATATATATATATATATATACATATATACATACACACATACACATATCTGTATATATTATATACATGTATATATATATATATATATATATATATATATATATATATATATATATATATGGGTCTACCTGACAACGTCGACAAGCCACAACATCGACAACCAGTTTACCGACACCACATAACCGACAGTCCACAAGATCGAAAAGCCACAACATCGACAACCATTTTACCGACAGCACATCAAAACAAATCCCCTGTCCAAAAAGCACACACACAACACAACAACACCAAAATCCTTACAAACCCACACTAAACCTCACATACACAACTATCTACAACCTTAACCCAAACCCTAACCCTAAGGTCCGTCACTATCACACACTTACCTAACCCGCTCTAACCCTAACTCACTTAACCCGCCCTAACCCAAAGACTATCACTACCGACACTTACCTAACCCGCTCTAACCCTAACTCACTTAACCCGCCTAACCCAAAGACTATCACTACCGACACTTACCTAACCCGCTTCTAACCCTAACTCACTTAACCCGCCCCTAACCCAAAGACTATCACTACCGCACACTTACCTAACCCGCGCCCTAACCCTAACTCACTTAACCCACCCCTATCCCTACAGACCGTCAATATCGCACACTTACCTTACTCGCACCCTAACGTCCGTCACTACCGCATACTTACACAGCCTTTTCCCATGTCGGTGTTCTCAGCGTCGGTGTTTTCATCCGTCGGTCTTCTCAATCGTCGATCTTCTGGCGTCGGTAAACTGGTTGTCGATGTTGTGGCTTGTCGACGTTGTCAGGTAGACCCATATATATATATAAAAAAAAAAAAATATATATATATATATATATATATATATATATGAGGATCCCATTCATAGGATCAAAATCTCAGAACATCAAATCTCTGATCATCACAGACCAGAGGATCGAAGTTTTGAAATATTGAACCTTGTGAAAGGAGATTGCCATACAGAATGGAGCTGGAACTTTACTGTCCTCTTACTGTAGTGCAATCTCGTAGTTGGTATATTCAAGTAGCAGGGGGTTGTGGGGTGCAGGGGGGCTTGCCCCCTGCAAAAACATGAAATAAGAAGTATTCACATTTTAGATTTGTTTTCATAGTTTCATTATTTCCAAACTTCGATCCTCTGGTCTGCAGTGATCAGAGGTTCGATGTTCTGATATTTCAATCCTATGAAGTAGACCCGTATATAAATATATATATATATATATATATATATATATATATATATATATATATATATATATATATATATGTGTGTGTGTGTGTGTGTGTGTGTGTGTGTGTGTGTGTGTGTGTGTGTGTGTGTGTGTGTGTGTGTGTGTATGTAGAATGCCACAAGATAAAATCAAACACAACAGTGAAAAAAAACAATATATGAAAATAGCCCATACAATAAATTCTCACTCTGTCTTCTATTGTACTTTGGAAAGTCTGCTTTGCCTAAATTCCTTTCACTCTTTCCAGTACTTGCTTGAGATCTCTGTATAATTTTAATCTTATTTTCTTCTTTTAAATTTTTGTCTGCTTCCTCTTCTTTCTCTTTTCATTTCAGTTTATAAATTATTTGTCTTCATTCACTCTCAGTACTTTATTATTACTATTTTTTGTACATTGCAACATGCAGTTAGACCCCTACTTTTTCAGCTCATACCACCATTGCTATTGTAGCCTTTGAGCATTGATACGTTGTTGTATTATCTCATCTTTTCCTCCACCTTCCAGCTTGCTTTTCAATAGCTACTCTTCCTTTATTAGGAAATCATGCCTTCTTCTGTAAATTCCTACTTCTCCATGATCATGGCCATAGTTTTAATTTCCACAGCTCTTCAATGATAACAGTGAGCAGTGGATGAAAAGGCACTTGCTTAATTCTGCTTTTCGTAGGGTCGTAGTTTCATAGGACATTACTAGGCTAATTGCTCAAGATCCCTTACAAGCATAGCCATTTTTACCTGAATTTTACCTGATTTTTCAATCCTTCTGAGCTAGAGGATGGCATAGGTTTGTGCCTCTGCCTTTGAGTATTTTAAAGACTGCTCTTGTCCCTATGGGACATGGGAAGCACAACTGGTAACAGTCAGTCACTCAACACAGTAACAAACAGATGCAGAAGGAAGAATAATAGTGGAAGACAGCAATATTTCTCATCTGAATGAGGAAGGTTTTAGTATGGATCCAGTGATGCTGTAAGATGTATACTAAACATTGTTCTCACAAAGAAAACGTATTTAGCTGGAGACATGACATGGCAAGGTTAGATACTGCTGCTCGAGATGTTACATCGCATTTCATCTTTAAGTACTCCCTCAGTTGTTAGATTCCCACTCACTCCATTGCATCATTCCTCCTCTGCATTTCCATTCTTAATAATACTTAGTCCATACACCACGCTGATGTAATTTGGTCCTTATATATTTCTGTATTGCCGTACTGTGTAGATTTGTTAGCCAGATTTTATACAAACTTAGTTAACTTACTGTTATTTTTCTGCTGCACTTTATTTTTGTTTCTTGAGAACTTCTTTTGACCAGATTTCTGTTAATCATTACTCATTTTTGTTTTAGTAGTCAATCACAGTGCTTTTGAGCTATATGCCTCATTATCACTCTCTGGAGGTATTTGCTGCAGCGTGCTTATTATGTGGTTGATAATAAAGCTTGAACTACATATACTCCCCACAATCATGAGCAGCAATGCCTAGCATTGCTTTGCCACTTCTCCAGTTAAAATACGTTTGCTTTGCTGAGTATAATGTTATACTTCTTCAAGCATCACTGGATCCATACCAAAATGTTCCTCCTTCAAGTTAGAAATATTGTTAGTTCCCGTTATTATTCATCCTTCTACTTCAGTTTGTTACTGTGTTGAATGACTGACTGTTTCTTGCATCATATTTAAAGATATGATAGACAACTGCACAGTCATGTCTCTATTTTTTTTTGCATCTTCTCCTTCAATTATTTGAATTTCAATATCACATATTCACAAATCAAATGGGTAAGCATTGCTGTCACCTTAAGTTCTTGTGCAGCTACTATGCAAATATTTATTCTGTTTCAGTTCATTGGTTAGGTAGAGATCCCCCCAAGGGTATTAAGATATGACCCGATATTGTTCATGTTTTGATGTTTTCTTGGTGCTAATACACTACCAAAGTGATTTGTATGTAACTAAATTAGCACTTTTTTTCTCTTAATCTGTACTCGTGTATGCAGCAGAATTGCTTTTGTAGGCTGGATTCTTATTAATGGTAATATGGTCAAGAAAATCTGGCAATTATGAGAATTTTTCTTACAGCTGCGCATGGGTCCAGAGAGAGAGAGAGAGATGAAATCGGCAAGAATAGAAGAGGAATGTCACTGTATTGCTGGAACTGAATTTTTCCTCATGTCTTGGTTAGTGCCTTCACATGGTGGCCCCGGGATTTACAAAATCTCAATAAGTCAACACTAATATATAGACTGTATTTTACATATCATGGAGAATGGTAGGGTAAAAATAAAAAAATATTAGGTGCAGAGATCTCAGGATAAAAAAAGTGACCACTCCTGGTTTATGTATGATTTACTATCAAAATATTGTAGCTGAAAACAGTTTTCAACAAAATACCAACTTGTTTATCTGACTTTGATAATACTGAATTACCAAAAATGTCGGACATGGTAACCACAGCAATTGACATTCAAGCACCAGAAGTTCCACTGTTGAAAGTCCATGTTACCATTAACATTTTGCAAGGGGGCAAGCCCCTCTGAACCCCCACCCCCTGCATATTATATATACCAACTCAGAGATCACACTAAAGTGGGGAAAAGGGAACATTTCCTGATCTGCACTCTACCACAATCTCAATTGAAAACTTTGACTTCATATTAGTGAATGCGTACTCATATATTTTCAGCTCAACATTACAGGCATTGGTAGAACACACATTTCACCAACCAGTTTTCATCTAACTGCATTTCAACATTTTGATTGTAAACCTTTATGCACTGGTGCCATGACTGGAAAAAAGGCAGTGTAGAATTCTCAGAACATGGAGGTAGTGTTGTTCTCCTGTGGCAAAAGGAACTAGTCCACCAAACCCACAAAAACTGACAAGCCAAAGAAAAAGAGGCACAGAGATGACAAATGGACTGTTGAGGATAAGGATTGTTATGATTGTGCAGGAAGCTCCAAATTTCCAGACAGAATATATGTAGAAAGATTAAGAGAGAAATTAGAGGAAAGAAAAATAGTTGCACATGAAAAACTGTCAAATGCTGCAAATAAAAATGTGTATTCTTTAATATAACAGATCAGTAAAAAACATTAGATAGAAGAAGAAATGGCGGGCTGCCTGGAAGAAGAATCAAAAGAGGGAAGTAGAAAATATAAAGACAAACCTAGAGATTTTTGAAAGATGTAAAAAAGAAACATGAAAATGGGAAAGTTAAAAAAAAAAGGATGCGGTATGATATTTATGCAAAGAAGAAAGCCAAACTAATCAATACAAAAAAGCAGCTTCCAAAAAAATTTAGAAAAATACAGGCAAAGATAACCAGGTACGAAAAATTTTACAATACAAAAAATAAGATGGTAAAGGGGAAATAGAAACAAGAAGATCACTAAGGTAGAAGTTAAGCACATATAGATGCAAATGATGGACTCTCTGTGAAGGTTGTAATTAGTGAAGAAGCTCCAGCATAGGCAGTATCATGACCACATGGAGGAGATGGTCTCTAGATTAAGGCACAGCAAGGGGAGCAGGATGCATCTGAAGAAGATACACCACAGAGTGATGTTTGGTGCCTGCTATAGGACACTTGCATTAAAGCTCTGTTGAAGTTGCACAACATGCGAAGGAGCAGGATATAGTGGAAACCTGACTCAGGTAATGTTGCAGCATGATGAAACAGTGGGTAAACATACGGAGGAGCATCAGGTGAAGCAAGATGCAGCTGAAGAGGATATGTCATAGGATGATGTTCTTGAACTATCTTTGGAAGATGCATGTGAAACAGAAAACAAAAAAGATAATCTCAGTCCAGAATAAAATGATCTAAGGGAAAACCTGCTTGACTTAATAGAAATGGACATATTGACATATTGACATATATAGTCAAATTAGGCGTTTTTGTTCCTTTTACTTCCAGAACTTCATCAGGAATAACATACAAATCCAAAATCACACTTAATTTGTAATTACATTTTCTTACTGAATGATTATGTCATTTTATTCACAGTATTTAAGTGTGATTTTGGATTTGTATGTTATTTCTGATGAATTTCTGGAAGTAAAAGGAATGAAAGGACTTAATTTGACTCCTGTTTTTTGTTCACAAGTTTTGCAGGTGAGAACAGTGGTGTGTTTTTAGTGTTTGAGTATCCAGTTTTAGTGCCTTGGTGTCTTTGGTGTTGTTAATATAATTTGATTGCTTTTATATAAATGTAAATTTATCAATGTCATAAGTGATGAGTCAATAAAGGTGTTTTTAAAAAAAAAATCTTTACACAAAATTACACAAAGATTTATCCCTGAGCAAGAATTATTTGTATGTGCATCCTGAACAGATGCCAGTCTGCTTATCTACAGGAAAAACAGTACTCTTCCTTAAGAGTTGACCTGAAAAATCATGCTAAGAAATATACACCAATAACTTGTCTTCCAACAATATGTAGATTATATACTGGAATTGATTGTAGACAACGTTTATAGTCATTTAGAAAAAAAAGTATGGCAATAGTATGAAAAGGTAATAAAAGAAAGTCACACGGAACAAATAATTATTAGTCACTAAACAAAGCAAATATAGAGAGCTGTAAAAGAGAAAGAATCTGACTATGGTGTAGTTAGATTACAGAAAAGCTTTTGACAATATCCACAGCATCCATCATGAAGCAGTGGCAAACCCCTTTGCAGCTGAGCCATGACAAAGGGCAAATTATTGCCACAGGGATAAAAATTCATAGGGGTCTATATTATAACATCAAAGTCTTAAAACTTCGAATGTTATAATAGCGAACCCTATGCATTGAACTCTGGAAATAGTGAAGCTGCAGAATATCGATTACTTTTCTAGGGAAAGTATTCAGTCGACCATTTCTGCAGCTTCGCTATTTCCTTGACTGTGGGGCGAAGGTTGCAGTCCGGGTTAAGATAAGTGTGCGATTGAAGGTGAGTGTGTGATAGGGACCTTAGGGTTAGGGAGCGGGTAAGGTGAGTGCACGATAGGGACTTTAGGGTTAGGGAGCCGGTAAGGTGAGTGTGCGATAGTTAGGGACCTTAGGGTTAGGGTTGGGTTAAGGTAAGTGGATAGCTAGTAGTGTATGTATGGTTTAGTGTAGGGTTTTGTTAATATGTGTGTGGATTATTTATTTTGCTGTGCTTGTGTTGTGTGTATGCTTGTCAGAACAGCAAATTTTTTCCCTGGGAAAAAATTCACTATTCTGAGTGTTCGCTGTTATGGTGTTTCGATTGAAATGGTTCAATATTATAACACTCAAAGTTTTAAGACTTCAATGCTATAATATAGACCCAATTCAAAGGGGGTATTCCAGAATGATTCTTCATGTCTGCTGTTTTGTCTTGCCCTTAACTCATTAAGCTGTTTACTTAACAAATTAAACTGTGGTTACAGTATAACTATCAGAAACCAAACATGTTTAAAGACATCTCATCTACTTTTTGTAGATGACTTAAAATTGTATAGTTCATCAGATGAGGAGCTGAAGGCATAACTACAAATTTTTAAAACTTTTTTAGGTGCTATAGAAATGATGACATTTGTCTTGACAAATGTGCAAAAGCAAAATTTAAAATCAGAAAGCTGTAGCGCCAAGAAAATATTAACCAGGCAGGAGAGTGTGATATAATGAAACTTTAGCAGGAAGTAGTGTATAAAACATTTTGAGAATAGATGAAGAGTTGCAGAAAAACATGAATGGATGAGAAAAAAAAACTTAGTACAGAGTACTTCAGAAGATTAAAATTAATACTGAAAACTGCCTTGACATATAGGAATAAAGTCTAAGCTATAAATCAGTTTGCTGTTTCTGTTCCAACTTACATTTTTGGGCTGACTGACTGGCCTCAAAAAGTACCGGATCAATTAGATATGAAAACAAGAAAAATGCTTCATGCTTATTGAACGATATTTAAGAATCAGTGCATACCAATATTATATATTCTTCACTCCGAAGGAACTATTGGCATCCTTGAAATGGACTATATGTGCAGCTGACTGCATACATATTTGCTGACTTCATTAGATTAAAACATAGTGATGATTTTAATTTTTACCCAAAACTGATATTCCCAGTTCAATAGTAATAGAGCTGGCGTTGTGAAAAATCATCACAAAAGCATTTATACTGCAAATTATTTAAGGATTGATAATAAACTGCAGAAATAGAACTGGAAACAAAAACCTTCATGTAGAAGATGTGTTTTTATCTTAGTAAAACCTTTATTTAGAAAGTGGAATAAATAATGAATTAACATGTTCCAATTAATAATGAAAATGCTGAGTTCCAAAAACTTTGCCCACAGTTGGGGTGGCAAGGCAATCATGAAATTAAATAAAAAGAAACAATTGTTAGGCAATATTTAAGAAAATTTAATTAAAAGGGAACATGAATAGGTGGAAGAAAGAGAAATATCAGTTTAGACCAGAAGCTGTTAGAATATTATAAAGATCACCATTTATATGATGAGCAATGAATAATACTACATTTAATATAAAAAGCGATCAGTTACACACTTTGGCCAGTACAATATGAAATATCCATATTTTATCAATTCTGCTATTTTTAATTGTATTGATATCAATAAAGATGACAGAGTTATTTTCAACAGGGAACATATGCTTGAAGGTTTCACCTGGCAACACATTACATTTTTCATATGATCTCAGCCAGTTATACCGACAGTTTGTTTACCAACAGTACGTTATCCATATTTAGAACATAGATCAAACCACACATAGAACCATACTGTGTGAATGAGACTGAAAATTAGAGTCCAGCTCTATTTTATAATAAGTTTATTATACTTAAAAAATTCATAGAGCAGAATGTATTTACTGTAACATGAAGACTCTTTTAGAATAAATGTTCTTTTGATATAGAATTACTCTCATGCTGAGGTTCTAGCTTGTACATTAAGTGCAAGCTTAAGGAAGTTCGTCATTGAACATGAGAAATTCCAATATGATGGTGGAAAAACACAAATTTGTTAGTAGCATATAGAAAAGATTCTTTGGAAATTAAATATAATATTCTGCAAAATCATCTGCCTATAGTGATAAGAACCTGGTTACCTCACTAATTATCTTCACAAACTGCAGGACTGCTAATGTAATTCACTGTAACTTTGTAAAACTGTAAATCATATTTGGATGTGTCAGGTGTTTACTGCTATTACCCAAGGCAGCAGAATGTATTTACTTTATGCCCTTAAGTCCAATCACTCCTTACATATTGAATGACCTGCTGCAGTGTTGATAAATAAAAAGAAAATCTGTTTGTCATGTTTTATTTGAAGGCAGTGGTTGGGATTTATATGCTCATTCACCACACATGTTGGTGGCAGTAGTGAACATATATTGTGTACTGGATTTGTATAGCCTTCAAAAACATTTTGTCATAATAAAATGCATGAAAACTTGCTGCATCAAGGTAATTATATGGAAATATATCTTGCACAGCAGTTTTTTGTTTTATTCAGAGTATTAAGGAAATGGGCATAATGAACTCTGCGGAATATAGGAGTATGTCAGTGCCATAACTGACACAACAGTGGAAAAACAAAGGGATTTTTGTATACCGGTATGATGATAAATGAAATGACAGCCACCTTGGGTGCAGACAGTACAGTCCATTTAAAGAAAATACACTGGTAATGGCTTTGGGCATAGACAATGCAGCAAATCAGCTCTGTCCATCTTTGGATGACTTTAGATTGAAGCCTGAGTTAAAGATTCTTGACCTATTAATAAACATATGGAAATTGAAACAACAGAGAAAATGAGAGACAAAGCTGCAAAGAAAGAATAGAAGCCTCAGCATGAATGTGAAGAAAGAGAAAAAAACACCAGCACAAGAGAGTGATGCCTATTCTTCATAAAAGTCACATAGCGATGAAAGCTGAGCCATGTGTATCAAGTTCAGTGCTAATCTGTTTCCTTAGTATAAAGAGAGGGATGCCTTTGTTAGTTTTATTCACATATTTGAAAGGGTATTCAGACATCAACATAATGACCTTGATAAATGCTGAGGATTTATGGGTAAGGCCTAGTATATTATCAAAAATGACTGATACAGGCTGCTGTAATTAAAATAAAATTAAACTTTCTTTATTTTAATGTTTTTTATTTACTCCTGGAGTTTATGGGAAAATGTTTACAGAAACTAGAAGACAGGTCATAGGACACTGTTAGTGATTTCATTACATAAATAAGATCTTGCTTCCACAGGTAAGTAAACTGAGGGCAAGTTACCACTTTTGAAATTTTAGTTTTATTATTTTTTTATTTCCACTTTTGAATTTTTACTTTTTTTATTTAACATTTGTTTACCAGGGAAGTATGACTGGGACAGAGCCAATTTTCAGAAGAGGCCTGAGTAGAAACACTCCAGACACATGTCTTTGGAATTTGGGAGGAAACCAGAGTACCCAGAGGAAACCCACGCAAATGCAGGGAGGACATGCAGACTCTGCACAGAAGTCACCGTAGCTGAGATTTAAACCGGAGAACCTCTTGCTGTGAAGTGACAACACTAACCACTGCATGACTGCACCACCTATGCACTCATTAGTTTACATCAGCATGAGAATGTGGTTAACAGATCATGAATGTAACATTGAAGTAGAAGAAGGGAAAAGGTTACTTGTACCTAGCCAACAGAAAACAACTGCATATGGAGTAGTTATCCAGTCCTGCGCATGGCTATAAGGGAGGACATGGGGTAGTCTATACCTCCATAGCAGTTTGTCCAGGCAAACTGGAACAATAGCTTTAGTACTTGCTAATATCAAGGTGTAAAATACCACTGTAACCAAAAGGGACGTATATTTCCAAACATCTGCAATAACAAGATGGGGATAAAGCCACATGAATGAGTTAACAGTGGGAGCAACATGGCAATGGTAGATTGTCTTAAAATCGAAGCTGGTCCAGGTTATCGCAGGGACTTGTACCATAACCTGGTGGAAGGTAAAGACACCATTGCTAAAAAAATACAATACCAGACAGAAATACTGTTAAGCCTGCAGTTCCTGCAGAAGAATATTAATTGTCAGAGCAGTAACTGTTTTTAGGGTCAATGGTGGGGCATGTTGTCATGTGCCATTTGTGAGAGTTAATTTGGCATGGGAAGAGGGACAGGAAGGCAAGCAGAATGTGGTGTTGGACAATCTCCCACCAAGTATTCTAAAAGGTGATGACTTTAATGATACTTTACTTTGTGAATATGCAGCCAGGGATGGAGAGAATTGTGTGGATTAAGTAGCACTGGGTGACCCAACCTATTTCTAAACCACCACCAGAAGCTGGTGATATGCTAATTACATTTTTTACCATGTGTTACAAAATATATAAGTTGGAACTTCAAAATATGTAAGCATTGTCAAAGGATGACAAGGAGGGGACAAAAGCCAAGGCTGCTTAGATACCATGGTCTGACATCAAGGAGTTATTTTTTTGGAGGCCCTTTAATACCCTCAGCACCACAGTTAAAAGGTATATTGTGGTGGTGGTGGTAGGTTGTATTACCAATACCCTGCAGTGATGACTTTGTCCTCTTTTGCTACAGAAAAGGTCACAAATATTCTGTCAGAAATTTTCAGCAAAGTGGTTTTCCATCGGAATGTTTAACATCAAATGTGCTACACTTTTTTGTGGAAGTGATGTTAGGTGAAACTGTTAAAAAAACTCCCTATCATCTCCATACAAATTATTTAGAGCTGAGACTTAACCCTACTGATATAGCCATAGTGGGAACATTTACAGTTCAATTTAAATAGAACTAAGACTAGTACCTACCTTTCTTATTTTTGCAGACAAGGAAATGCTAAAAAATCCACAGGCCTTTCACCATTACAGGTGTTTTATGGTCATGGTATGAGGTGGAATCGAGACTTAATTTGTGATATATAGGAGGCTGAATGTGCTTTCAAAACCAGTCTGTTAAGGAGTATGTTTTAAGTTTCAGGATTGTGCTTTGTAAGCTCATGGGTTCAGCACAGGAACTTATAGCAGAAGCACAGTATCAGGAAAAAAAAAATGTTTGGTTTGGCAAATCAATCAGAATATATAGTTGGCAAAAAGGTAGCATGTATTAAAATGAGGGCCCCACAAACCCCTATTCAAGAACTAGGCAGTACTAACATATTCTGTCATATACAAGAAGTAGTAGCCACAAGGGCAGGAGCTACACCCTCATGCATGCTACTTCGGAGGTCCCCTTTCATCCAAAGCAGGTTTGATCGACACAATCCCATTCAATCCATACCCTCTATCTGCTCTAAACTTTAAAATCAAGCACAACTCACAACTCCCGTCCTGTTTTTCAAATCGCCCATCCTGTCTGTTGTGAGTGTATTTATGTTTGTTTAGTATTTGAAATGTTTTTATGGACTGATGAAGCCACCGGGGAGGTGGTGAAAGTGCTAACCATTCGATAAATGCTTTCTTTTCTTTTATCAGAGTCATGTTGGTTCTTAAGCTGTTTATGTCCTGCTGATATATTTGAGTCTGTGTTCAGGACTTTTCTGAGTTTATGGTCATTTGAGCCGTGCTTCGCTTTACCGCTTATTTGTTTTTTATCAGTGTCATTGTTCTACAAATAAAATATATTATTAGTCACTGATATGCTGTCTCTGTATCTTCTTTTTTTAATTTTCAAATCCCTTTATATCTATGTTGCATTTGCTTTCTCAACAAATAATTCTCTATGAGCCATATCAAATGCAACCAAAATCGCATTATCATTCAATGCTTCAGATCCTTCATTTCTCACAGGTTAACATGGGTAAATAGACAAAATACTTTAAGTAAATTCCTGTCAATCAATAACTCATATCAGTCTTTAATGATACATTATGATAAGATCATTAACATTAATTGCATAAAGGGAAGCCTTGTAGTGCTTTTTGAAGGCAGTCTCCTATTAGGCTTAGTCTGTTATTTCAATAACTAAAACATCTAAATTCTGAAATTGAAGCTGTTCAATTGATACCATTTTTAGGATATAACAGTTAAAAGGCATAATTGAGCAAGTGAAGAGATTGACTGTGTAGTTGAAACTGAACAATTCACTGACAGAGTACATCATATGTTGATTCATTACTTCTGTTGAAATGACTCATAAAAAGTGAAATAATTAAATCTTTTGGGAGTGACAAATACGTTGGAGGCGATAACAATTGAATTGTCAAACTTGCCTTAACATCTCAGACCCACAGGCATAATGGTTTGGAAGTAAGATGAAAAGGACCACATATTCCTATTTTTTCACTTGTATTCATGAGGTCTGAGGGATTCTGGTGACTTTTATTATGTACAGATTGGATAGCATCCCTTTATGAGGAAATGCTCTTCATCAATGTTGTAAATATTCCATGTACTACGCTAGAGGACTGCAACAATGAACTACTAGGCTTGAAGAGAGAAATTTCTGAATTCCCTCAATCTAACAGCTTTTTTGTTTCAGTGAAATTAGTGCCCAAACAGATTAGATCCTATTGTATCCTATCAGTTCTAGACCATCCCCTTATCCTTCCATTAATACAATCTGCTTTTCCACTCAGCCTGATTTTGAAATACCCAGTGTGCCAAACTGCTCCTCCTCTGCTGGATCCAGAGGAAGTACCTTTCTGGTACCTCAGGGGCTTTGTAACTAAACTTGCTGTTCCTTGTAACTTTTTTTACCCAGAAGTGCTATACTCAACAAAATGTGATATGTGATAGTTTAGATGTGGGCAATATGTTTACAAATCAGGAGAGGGAATCAAAAAGACAAAAAAAAAATTTGTAATGACAGACAATTCCAGGAGTCTAGAAAACCTTAGAGAAGAACAGTGGGAGATAATTTTACGATTCATAGTTCAGCCCAGTTAAGACTCAGGAGTTTGGTCTGGTCTGGTTACTTACCTTATTTTCTAAACATGTATATATTTTCCTGGAGACTCAGTGCTTAAGAAATCAATCAAACCTATCTCTTGTATTGACAAAAAAGATACAGTCTCCAGTATGTGAGGCCTAAAATAGTTTAAGATCCCTAAAAAAATAAAGAAAATGTTTAACAAATTGATGGTCATTTGACTCTTTAGTTACTCATGCAGGTGTAAATAACCTCTTCAGGATACCTTTGTTCCATTTACCTGGAGCAGTTTCCGTAATATCTAATATCTGCCATGAACATAGTGAGTAGCAGTTGTTTTACTGACATTCTCCATTCCCTTAATTAATCGACGCTCTACAAATGTAAACTTTTGTAAGGTACAATATGATGCTAATATAAAGTTGGGAAGATTTTTTTACATCATTATGAATTATTTTCCTCTGATGGACTCCAACCAAATTATTCTTTTTGTGGAACTTATGCACACTGTCTATTAGCTATTGCAAATCATTTTAGGCCTGTGAATAAACCAGATGAAGTAAGTACAAAACCTAGGAGAGTTAATAACATTTAAAGGTTAATTATGCAAATGCCAGAAATCTAAATAAGAAAGCAGACGAGCTTCAGAGTTCTTGCTCATTTATATGACTTCTATGTTCTGGTTATTACCAAAACCTGACAGTGTAACAGCAGCAGCAATATCTCCACATTTCAAAAAATTGAGTGAGTAAGCGCTAGTAATTTCAGGAAGTGACATTTTCATTTGTGTACATGGTTCAGTTTTGGCCAAGTTTGACAGCAGTGAGATCATCCTCATGATTACCATGGAGCTTCACAAGAGTAATCAACGTATAAAACTAATTGCTTGCTGTAGGAGTCCTAGAATTAATCTAGTGTAGCAAATAATATTCTTCAGTGATTTGGGTAATGTTTTAGAAAATAATAGCAACATAATATTATTAGGTGATGTTACTTAACCACAAACAGACTGCAGGGTTATTGCTGGCTGTTCATTTGTTTAGATGGATTTTTGGATATGTCGTTTTTGTATAATTTGATTCAACTAAGTGATTTTCTGACATACAGTAGCAATATTTGGATCTGTTGATTAGCAATTGCAGAAATTGCACTTCTGAGACCATTTCCCATATGTCCACTGAGTAATTCTGAGCATAATGGTTTTCATTTCTGCAACAAGACGAAAAAGGAAAAAACACTCATTGTTCATTATAACTTCTCATCTTTGGAGATCAGCCATTTGGGTTCTGAGATTAATCCTGATTTGTGGTAATAAAATTTTAATTCCAATCCTTTGTGCTGATGGGACCATGTTGAATTCCAATATAACTACCTGTTGAACAGACATAAAATAATTACAAGCTTCAACTTTTGTGTGCTCCCATTTGGTGAAATGTGCAATTCAGTAATTTAAGAGTAAACAGGACACACAGCCAATCAAAAAAAAAAAAATAAATAAAATAAAAAGTAGCCAAGTTAGAGCTTGCACTATGTGATTCTTTGAAATCTCTTGTAAAAGAGAATTATGGGATATATGCAATTGACCCCTTAAGGACACCAGGTGTTTCAGCTAGATGGCGGTTCTGAATGCCCATGACTTATTTCTTATTAAGTTGATTACTGAACAAATTCAGGCCAATAAAACCAAACCCACAAGCTATGGACATGCATGTTTCAGTATTGTTATGACATCATCAGCACAGCATAAGTGGAATGTTTGGCTAATCTTTAGAAACACAGGGTTGTTGTACCCAGCTGTTGTCCCTTGTCATAAAAGAAACAAAAGAAATATAGACTATATAAAAAATATCGAACTAAGGCCATTAAAACCAGAGTCAGTGCAACCTGTAGAAAGCAGGTATTAGTTATTCATGTATCAAGACACGTTATGTAGAAAAAAGTGTTTTTCACACCAAGAATCCTAAAACATTCTAAAGTTATATGAACTCTGTTTGAGGTTGTTAAAGAAGTGCAGCTCCTCTTTCTAACAATGGCACTTAAGTTAGCAAACCTGTTGAGATGGTTAATATTTTACAAGCACTTTGCTAACCTGGTTATCAGTACCAACCTTCAGGCACCAGTGGGTCCTGTACTATGGATATCTTGTAGTCATAGACTGCACAAGATAATACTCATCATAGTTCAGATAGTTTACCTTGTCTTCAAATTACTGAAAACATGTTTCAGGCTTCATTGAGGAATATAAAATGGAGCAGTGGTAGTAAGCCAGATAATAAAATTTAAATCTGTCCAATATACTCAGTTATTATACAATACATGATGCAGCTTAGAGTAAATTTTTTTTTATTGTACTGGATTAACTTAAGGCTTTCTTACAGGCAATTTAATATAAAATTGACATCCATTAATCACACTGATCTGATGGACACTCAGTAGTCCATCAGTGGAGTGTTTTAGGTCTGCTCCTTTTTAAAATGATACTTTCCTTTTTGCCTATGTAAAAAAGTATTTGGATTACCAAGTATGCAGTTAATATCAAATTAAATTCAGTTATTACCAATGACACTAGTTATAATATGTTCATCAGGCATCTTTTTATTGTAGTGAAATAGCTAAATAGAAATGTTTTTTAGTAAATACAGTTTCATAACTTTGTGCCCCTGAAAATTAATTGTGACATTTTGTAGGTAATACTTCTACTATCTAGGGGCAGCTCATCCCATCGGACTGCAGGACTGCAGCCCTCCCAGCAAGAAAAGGAAAAAAAGTGTTATATATTAATACAATACATATAATTAATTTTTTCTAAGCTGGCTAGCTGCTTTACCTGCGAGTCCGACTGGTTTGCTGACACTGAAGTCCCGGAACTCGAACTGCGCATGCTCACTGAGTTCCAGGTTTTCGTTAAAAAATGAATCCAGACTGTTGTAAAAGCAATCTGGATTATGGAGCAATGGATTCAGTTTGATGCCCAGAAGTCTATGCGGTTTTGTAACTGCATAGAATTAGAAGGGGCTCGGACTGCCACATTCGCAGGCACATACATGACATGGTGGGCTGACTGGCTGCTGATTGGTTCTCGCTCTATTCCCAGGCTTTATGTGCTGGGAAAAGAGTGAGAAACAGAGTAGCAGCCAGTTAAGTGACTGAGTAGTATTTTTCTTTGGAAGTTTGATTTCATTTGGAATTGAATTGCTGTCATTGCATTAGCAGCATTACGGAAATCGGTCATCCTCCTGAGGCTAATTATTGAATTCCAGACAGTGAGTAAGCTGAGCTTTCCTTTCCAGAATGTAGTTGCATTTTTTTAAGTAGAAGGACAATGTGCTATTTTAATTTTACAGATATGTGCACTGCTAACACTAAGGTTATGAGGGAAGTAGCCTGTAGATAGTTAACTGGTACAGATTTATGTTTATTTTTCTCCCATGTTCCTACCATGAAAGAAAACTGGAAAACACTTCTGTTTAATGAGTTAATTTGCCTCTGAATGCACTTGTATACATGTCTGCTGTATGTACATTTACAAGGATTTGGTTTACAACTGTGCGGTGATTTCCTTCCATGACTAGTCATCTTATGCCAAGGAAAATGTATTAATGAATTAATTATATTTAATGGCTACCCCCATTAGGATTTAATGCCTTTTCAGGTGCTGAGGCTATGACAGCAGAAAGTTGAAATGAACTACTGAGCTGTCAAGACAGATCCCTTTTTTCTCTCAAATACATCAGTACTTTGTTAATGCAAGAATTGAGAGTACTGTCCCAAAAGAGTCAGGACAAGGTAGCAGTAGCCCTAGCCTAACCCGAAGACATTAATACAACTTTACTGTTCACTGTGTCTGTGAAGCTCGTTTTCAGAGTATAATGTTTATTATAATGGAATATATTCTACAATTTAAGGCTAGTTTAGTTGCAGTTAGCAGGCAGTTGGATGGAAAGAAATCATACTAATGGCTAAAGCTGGTATTCCAGAATGATGACTTCTAATAGACCAGGGGATTGTGCAACCTGACAGAAGGTGTGTGTGTATGTGTATGTTTGTGGGTGTGTGTGTGACTGATGATGTGTTGTATATACTAATACTATGACAATGTTATTTGCTGTAAGCCTGTAACAGTTTTATAATGTGCAAGAGAGAAAGACAAGTTCAACAAGCAGTAGAAATAGACATTATGTCTGTCTGGTACATGATAATTCATAATTTAACTTAGCAGCAGCAGCAAAAAAATGCACATAGTCTGCACTGCATTGTTGTAATGGGTATTAAAACTTCATGGCTTTGGTTTGGATTAATAATTAGCTGAATATTTAGAAGTGGGGATGAAGGAGCAATAACTACAGTTAGTGGCTGATTAGAAGGATTTAGAAATGCTGAGCTGTCGGTGTTGGCACAATGACTTAATAAATGACTTGACTTGATAAAGTAATTAGCTGCAACCAGAACCTCAGCAGCTGTAGTCATTTATTTCCTGGATTTGTTCACTTAATAAGTTAATAATAATAAAAGTGTCCCTGGTTGTCCCTGATTTCTTCTGGATTTGTCCCTGATTCTGTTGAAATTTGTCCCTGATTGGTTGAGAGCTATGGCAGGGGTGATTCATATAAAATATTTTTTTATAATGAACTGGATATGCTGTATTTGGTCTGTCTGCTTAGGTGAAATTGTTGCCAGGAAAGCTCAGATGACTCAAAAACTCATAGTAAATCCTGTTTCAGACTTGCAGCACTTCTATCTGATGCTCGCTGCACCATCATTCTGAAGGTTTTCAAGCTAAGAGTGAAAAATCAGGCATTATATAGAACACGTATTAAAAAAGGAATAACCATTTACAGCAGACTGATTTTAGACGTCACCTCACAGTCTGCTGTAAATGGTTATTCCTTTTTCAGTATGTGCTCTGTATAAAAACTCATGCTTTTTCACGGTTAGTACTTTATCCCACACATCTAATAATCCCATTTCATCTGAAGTTCTGCATATAGAAAAAGTAATCACTTACTAGTGCTTTTCATTTCATTTATTTTTTACATTAAATTGGTGGCTGTTTTAGGGGAGTACATTCTCTGTACCATTGTAGACTCCTTCTTTCCTTCAATATGGCTGTTTTCTGTAATGATTTGACAGCATATTACAACCCCCATGTCTTCCACTTCCTTTCCCTAGTCCTGTGAGTGAAAGACTTGGCAGGACACTCGAAAAATTAATTATAACAGAACAGAAGGGAAATTATGATAATAAACCTGTCCATGTGTTTACTTGTATGACATGAAGATGGTCACTATAAGGAAGTACTGGAGCATATATTACAAGCAGATATGAAGTTAAGTGTTTTAGAGTCCAATAAAGGTTCTATGTAGAAAAAGAAAGTACTTGTAATTATTTACACATGGATTTGGATGTTATATTAATTTTACACAATGTGCTCAAATAAAATGCAAAAATGTGTTACTACATTTTAACAGGACAAGTTTTTTATATAAATGGAAAGAAAGATGTTAAGGACTAGACTGACTTGTGTGTGTGTCTGTGTACAGATTTGTGCAGAATATCCAGATTTTCATTAAAGATTGAAGTCAGAAAATAATGACAAATGTTTGAGTTTCTGATTTCATGCTAATGCAAGACCTACTACTTTATTAACTTTCTACGTTTGTAAGAGCAATATTTAAAATGTGTCCTTATTTTTGGGCCTTTGTCCTACTTTTATTTATGGATTTATCCAGATTTCTTGCTCTGAGGTTGAGAGTATGACAAATGTGTCAGGGCCATCACAGTCAGCCAGAGACATTTCAAATTGTGACATACTTGTTGCACCGCACTCCCCCATGTAGTGACTCTGGATGTGTCCAAGCAAGGCAAGGAGCAGTTATACAGTGTAAGTGTGCAGAGTATCCCCCCCCCATCCAAGATAGACACTAGTACTACAGTGGCTTTTCATCCGTCCTTGATTTTGCAGAATGTTCTGGTTTCTGTCATATTTTTATACTGTTGATTTATGCTTCTTCTTATTTAATAATGCATGTCGTTGCAGAGCCTTTTGCTCTGTGTTTAAGTAGCAATGCTTTAATGACCATCAGGTAAGCTTGTCTGAAACTGTAAGATGCAAGTAAGGTTTAATAAGCATACTGTTAAAGAATTATCAACATTGAAATCCTTTTTGTTGTTGCCATGCAGAGAATATTTATATAACTAGATAGCATATAAGTCTTATGTATTAAAATGCATATGACAGTATTTGTAATAAAGGACAGGATTACAGTATTTTCGGAAGCTCATTACATTTGTTGGATATTGCAGTCATCTTTGCAGGCTTTACCTGTAAACTAAACAGAATGTCAATCTATAATGTGTGGTCCATAACCTGTGCAGTAATCCTTTAAGCAATTTATCTTGAGCTTGTTTTTTGTTTGATGTTTATTTTTTACTTTGATCATGTTTCCCCCATGAAACAAGTACGTAGTTGTTGTTAGGCAGTAGGTCTTTTTTGGATAAGAAACATTTTTACAAGTGGGGGTATCGCAGAGATTGCTACTTTCAGCATTTTACTTGGTACTTTTATAAAGCTGAATATAACTTATAATTAGAACTGCAGTGCAAGGAGAAGTGGTTTGAGTTGAGTGCTGCTTGTTTTTTTATACTTGATTTTGACTGGCATTCCAGTAATCTATTTAAAAAGTAGTTTATTTTTTCATGCCTCAAAACCTTTTTGTTTCCATCTAGATATTAAGTAAGCTGATGTAGCCAATGGATTGAAATATTTTTTCTTCTACAATTCATTTTGTCTTGCTTGGACTCTCATAATGACGGTTTGGCAGTGGCACCCAGGGCAGCATATTTAAAGTCCTAGTTTTTGCATTTGATAGCATAGCACCACCCCTTTCTAGTTGATCACACCCTTCCTGTTGGCCCCACCCATTCAACTGTCTTCTGCAGCCCTCCTTTGATTTGAAGTCACCAGCCGCAACTGCTACTATCAGTATGTCCTTATTTAAATAGCTTGGTGTCTGCGTCAGCCCCACACTGATCTTATGTGTTGTGAAAGACTTCAACTCTTCAGCTTGTTTCCATTCACTATCACTCTGTAAGAGGCAGATTGTAGTACAGTTGTATAAGTTGAACTTATAATAGTAGATGTTTGAATGATCACTGCTGCAGTAGCCTTAGCTATAAGGGTTATATCCTGCCAAGGATATAACAGCCGGATAGCTTCTGAAGCTTCAGGGCACATTCCATGTACCCAATCTGTCAAGCAGCTTGAGATAACCTGATTGAAAAACAAGTTTGTGCATGAAGCCCTTCAGTGCTTTCCTGCCAGCAGACAGAGGCAGACTGAGCCCCACCATGGGCAGCAATATCCTAGACCTGGTCATTATCAACACAGGCGACCAGTGTTCCACACCAGAGGTCAATTCCTCGTTGGTCAGATACGACCACAAGCTAATCACCTTAAACATCCACATCCTGCCCCCACCCCCCATTAGGGAAACCACCGTAAACAATTTCTCCAAAGCCAACTTCACACTTCTTAAGACAGAAGTGGCAAACTTGATGACACCTATGCAGACAGACAATAGAGGTATGACTGCTGAATCCTACACAAATGCACTTTAAAAGCACTTACATGAGTGCATGGACCGTACTATCCCTAACAGAACCAAGATGCTATCTTCCAAAAAAAGGAAGCCAATCTGGTGGTCCCCTGCCATAAGCAAACCCTACAACAGAAGAAAGAAACTGTTGGAAAAAATAGTAAAATCCCATGATTGGAGGAACTCTCTGGTCAGCCTCAGTAAGAAGCTGAGATCCTTCATAAAATCCTGCAAAGCTAGTTACGAAAACAAAATCTCCACTGATTCTAAAGACAGCCACAAAGCATTCTATACCTATGTCAAGAATCTCAATGGCAACACTCAGGTCTGCTCTGAGTTACAGCACAATGGCACTAAATATACAGAACTAACTGATATTGCCAACATCCTGGCAGACAGGTTCAGTGCTAACTTTATCCCCCTCTCACCCCCTAAAGGGCCCATATCTATACCGGAAGAATGCAAAGTTCCTGTAATCACTGCTACACAGGTAAAAAACACACTTTCCAAAGCCAAGAACACAGCATCCATGGGATCTGACAACATCCAGGGCTGCATTCTACAAAAACTGCTGAATGAACTGGCACACCCCACCTAAGCACCATGTTCAATCATAGCCTCACCTCAGGCTTTGTGCCCACTGAATGGTGCACAGTGATGGTTATCCCACTCCACAAATGGGGAACCACCAGGGACACTGGGAACTACCATCCCATTAGCCTAATGAGCCTGGTCTGTAAGGCCATGGAAAGTATCATCATGGATCTTATACACAAAGACATTGATAATCTCCAAACTCTGGACCCCACCCAGTTTGGGTTTGTAAAAGGCAGATCATGTCTCCTAAACCTGATAGACTTCTTTGAAGCAGTCACCAAAGACATAGATGAGGGTAAGGTGGTTCACACAGCCTATCTAGATCTCGCCAAGGCTTTTGACACCATCCCCCACTCTGGAATTATAGATAAACTCACTAAACTAGGTATAAATACCTATGTCACAAGATGGGTTGCCAACTGGCTCACTGACAGAACCCACACTGTGAAAATAGCAGACACCAATTCCAACTTCAGACCAGTGACAATTGGAGTACCACAGGATTCAGTACTGGGTCCTCTCCTGTTTGGTATCTACTTTTCTGAAGTACAGGCTAGCACAGAAGGTCTTTGGCTGATGAAATTCGCAGATGACTGCAAACTAGGAGCCATAATCGAAACTTCTAACGATGTGGACATCCTACAAAAGGGCCTCACGGAGACAGATGCTTGGTGTCAGAGCCATGGCCTCAAGCTCAATGCCTAAAAGTGCATTGTCATCCCCTTTGGTAAAAACTCTGTACCCATGAGCTACCACATAGGTGGTAGTCTACTTAACACTGAAAGTGTGATAATAGACCTAGGGACACAGATGGACAGTAGTCTCTCCTTTGATAATCACATTGCAACAGTAGTCAGGAAATCCTCCTATGTGGCACACCTCATCACAAAAGGTTTCTCATCCAGGAAAAAAGAGGTCATTGTTCCCCTATACTCGTCACTCATTAGACCCATTATAGAGTACAATGCCCCTTTTGGTATGTACCTCACAAGACATCTACAACAACTGGAAAGGCTGCAGAAACTCCTCACAAAAAGAGGATTACCAGCCTCAAACAGATGCCCTACGTGGACCGTCGCAAAAAACTCCAGCTTTACTCCATTGCATATCGCCTACTCAGAGGTGATCTCTGCCAGACATACAAAGCTATGTCAAACCCAGAGCTGTTCGACATGCTCCACTTAATGAAATCCCAATCCCTCCAAGCTACACGCTCTAGGGACCTAAACCTTGTCACTACAATAAACAGGACATGCCAGAGGGATAGATTCCTGTCCCAGAGACTTCCCATACTCTGGAACAAACTACCTATCTATATCAAACAAAGCTCCTCATTAGCACTCTTCAAGAAAAATCTTGGCGATTGGATGGGAAATAGGAAATTCACCCCGGGGATCACCTCTGTGGCTCTGCTCGGCAGGGGCACAGGAAAATAATTTTCTTGGTTGCCGAAAGCCAGGGTACCTTTTTGGCTAGGGTTATATAGGCCCTAGGGCCAATAGCCTAGTACCTACCTATGAACCTATGAACTGAGCCCTTAAAGGGCAATGCTAGGAATAACAAAAAATAAATGTCCACACCCTGGCATAAAAAAACACACCAAAAAATATGGGGGGGTGTAGGGAGGGAGTGGCTACTGTTGCACTTATCATTTGATCATCTACTGTTACGGTGAGTTCAGCTTGCAAAACTGTACTATGTTCTTCAGATTGATCACTGCCACAGTAGCCTTAGCTATATGGGTAGATTACCATAGCTAACTGTATTTAGGAGGAGGAAAGATAAGTGTTTAGGAACCCCTGGAGAATGGTCATAGCAAAACTTGATCTAGACCTAGGGGTTGAGAGGGTGGCCTAATGGTTAAGGTGTTTGCCTTACAAACACAAGGTGCAAGGTTTGAGTCTCACATGGGATAATTGGCTAGGCTTAAAATGGCTCACAAGGGCAGTTAGCTTAGTACTAATCTATGAACCTATGAACCTAAGAAGGAATCAAGCTTATAGTGCTTTGTAAAAGTATGTAAGAGGACTAAGCAACAGCTTCTAGAATGCTTCTTGAATACAACCCTTTCCAAAAAGCCACAGATGAAGCCAAGACCCTGATAGAGTGGGCCTTGACCCTATCTGGATTAGATTTCTCATGGTTAGTATAACAAAAGGTAATAACCTTAGACAACCATTTGGGACTATCTGTTTTGACACATGTTGTTCAAGTTCCTTCTCACCTTCACAAGAAATGAACAATTGATACAAAGATCTGAAAGCTTTAGTTCTATCAAGTATCTGAGTTGTCTGTGGACATCCAAGGTATGAAGTATCCTTTCTCACTCATTTTAAGGTTCAGGAAATAAAACTAGGAGATGGATATATTGGCTTAAACTAAAGTCAGATATCACTTTAGGCATAAAAGAAGGTTTAGTTCTAAAAGAAACCTTGCCCCTATGAAAAATGAAGTAGGTTTTACTCATCGTAAGAGCTTGCAACTCAGATACCCTTCATGCAGAGGTCAGAGCAATCAATTAAACTGCTTTCCATGTTAAGAACCTCCAGTCAGCCATATTAGCTGGTTCAAATAGAGCAAGTGCTAGCTTCTTGAACACAAATTAAGATCCTAAGGAAGGGCCCCAGGTTTACTTGGAGGCCACTTATGGAAACTCTCCTTCAAGAACATTTTGACATGTGACTGCCTTGAAAGAGGAAGATCCATTGGCAGACATGCTGAAATGGTCAATAAATGAATCTTGATAGAAGAATAAGAAAGGGCATAGGTTAGTAACTCACACAAATCCTGTAAAACTAGAGAACAACTAGCCCCAAATGGGTACTGGTGATGTTGTTGGCACCAACTAGAAAACTTTTTCCATTTGCTAATATATGATTTTCTAGCAGCAGCCGCCATTGGTACCTGCAGCTTATCTTCAAAAAGCAGGTGCCTAAAAGAAATTAAGACCCTATCAACCAGGCAGTCAGTTGAAGTTGATTGATGTTGAAGTGTATCAAACACCCCTGTTCTTGTGTGAGTAGAGCCATTCTGTGATGAAGCCTGTGGTAATTATTCCTGGCCATTTCCAAAAGAAAGGAGAACCATGGTTGCTTTGGCCAGAAGGGAGTCACCGCAATGATCTTGGAGGATTCCTTCCAAATCTTCTGAAGTACTCTTGATATTAGTGGAAAAGGCAGATAGGTATACAGGAACATTCCTGTCCAAAGAAAGGAAAAGAAAAGGTATCTGTCTTCCAGGCCTTCTTACATGGAGACCTGTAACATAATTATGACAGATGATTGTTCATAGAGGAGGAAAAAAGGTATACTTGAGGAACTCCCCCCAGATTGATCAAATCTTGGAAGACTCCCTGATCTAGTTTCCATTAATAAGGGTCCACAACAGTCCTATTCAGCTTGTCTACCACATTTTGTTCAGATGGAAAGTAGGATGCCTGTAGAGTAAGATTGTGCTGTGAAGCTATATTCCAAGCTAAAATGGGTAGTCTGCAAAGGGGGTATGCCTGGGTTCCCCTTGCTTGTTGGCATACTAGGTGACTGTGGTAGTGTCTGTAACTACTTGAAGAGGTCTCAGGGACTAAAGATGGTTCAGAGAGTTGAGCGCCTTGATCAGAGCAAACATCTCCTTGATAATTATGTGCTTGCATCTGTCTTTGGTGCCCCTCACCCCTTGCACTTTTATCCCACCCAAAACTTTTCCCCAAGCAAAGTTTAAAGCGTCTGTTTTGACTGACTACATTGGAGTAGGGAGGGAGAAGAGGAGACTTGGATTTAAGGATATCTGTTGTTTCCACAAAAAATTCTCTTCTGACAAACTCCAATATTAGGATCTGAAAATATAAAGGGTGTTGATGCTATGACCAAAAAGATTTCAGATACCACTGTATCTTTCTCATTCAATAGTCTAGTATTGTTCTAAACAACATTTACAGTGAAACATTTGTAAGTATTAAGTTTTAAGTATTTTTTAACATTTGTAAACTATAATGTTCTAAGGAAATATATTGTAGTGTCTGTGTGTGTGTGTGTGTGTGTGTGTGTGTGTGTGTGTGTGTGTGTGTGTGTGTGTGTGTGTGTGTGTGTGTGTATACAAAAATAGGCTATGTTAGATATTACACATACTTTAATCAATCTGAAAGAAAATTTTAAGAATAAGAAGCAGATTGCAGTATGTATAAAGGGCAAAAAGAAGTAATGTTAGTAATAAAATATTGCAAAAATGGCAAAGTAGTGCTGTTATCTTTTTTTGGAAGTGTGTGTCAGTGGTTATCAGTGTTGGAGTGTTAAGATTCGTTTATATAGCAACAAAGTAAGTATTAGAAATGAGGAATGAAATCATAAGCAGCAGCACTTGGACGGAAAGCTAGTAAGTGAGCCAACTATTGAGACACAGGAGTTCAAAATACAGAGGAAGGTAGCATGAAGTAATTCACAAGTTAGTAGTAATCATAAAGTGAGGATGGAGATGAAGGGATATCCCCACTTGTCTGCAGGGAGGCATTTCTCTGAAAGTTAGACATCTGGAATATTATCCTTTTTTGAAGATTAAGCTCTTTGTAGGAGGGACTGTAACTGATAGTTATAACGTAAGAAATTCCACTTTTTGAAAAGGCATTGCAGGAACAAGTCCTATTCATCTTAAATATTTATATTAATTTTTTTGTAGGACTTCATTATCATAGAATACAAACTCATTTATAACACAATTAAAACCTCACCTGTAAAATAAAGGGATCTGCACGTATATATATCTCCAGGATAAATGCCACTGTTATCTTTAGTTTGTTATATCATCAAACCATTTCTCTTCATTCAGAATCCTATGGCCCACAACCAGTCTCCACCAATACCTAAATAGTTTTGCTAGTATCTCCAAGGCATATACATAGGTTTGTGAATCTGCTCTCCCCCACCTCTGTACTTCTAATATAAGCCTTATGATAGACATATATATAATTATTTATGAACCTGCTTTTATTCACTACAATATTAACATTTTCTGCTCTACCAATTCCTTCTCTCACCTCCATTTCTTTGAACTTATAAGCACTAAGAATCTATTATCTATTTAAAAAAAACAACTAATACACCTCTTCAAATGCTCAATGTTTAGTATTTGCTATTGCATAAGTATCTTTTATACAGTAATTATTGTCTTTATTTTTATATAAATGTAATCTAATTAGCATATGAATGTAAGTGTTAATGTATGTTACTTGATGTCTCTTTATGTATGTTACTGACTGTCTATTTAAAAATGTCTGTAATATGTTGGAGCTTTTCTCCCTGGGTCTTCACTTAAAAGTTTTTTTTTTTTTTTTACTAAACCCACTCAGACAAACCTAGTAAACAAAAATAAAATAAATGCAGTGACTCTCTGGGTGCAGATAGGAGGTGTAAATAGAAGGTGGTGGTGATTTTAGAATGGCCTCTTTTCCTGATATCACTTGTAAGTGGTCTCAAATTGTGGGTGCTTTTCAAGCCTTTTCCTGAATATGATATAAGGGTCTCTGTCTTTAAGAGACCTTGGAAGGGATTCCTATAGTTTACTGACAAGGAAGGAAAAATATGGCCTTTGATTGCTAGATTGTATTGTGTTATTTGAATAGAGAGATGACTGACTTATGAGAGCACAAGTAGTTGTACTATCTGAGTATGAGGCAAATATGGAAAACGTTGAAGGTCTTATCTTTAATAAGTTTATAAGCAAGGGAGTCTAAAGTAGCTTTTCCCTCTGTCTTACTGGTAGCATCTTGGTCTTTGCTAAAATGGCTATTGTCTGCATTTTTTGAGAAAAATTATCAGTTATGGACAATTGTATTCAAGCATAGCCATAACAATTCCTTTCCCTATTACCACTGTAAAAGTGATATCGCCAAGCCCAGAAGAGAAGTTTGGTTAGTTTTGTTGCTCTTACATTCTCAGTATGGTGATGGAAATTTAATTTTGATCTAGACAGAGTCCCAGAAAGAGAAAAATAAATTACAGTTGAACTGGTGAGGCATGTGCTCATTTGAATTTTACAGCTGTTAGGAATTCTACAAAAGATTTTGAAAAATGCTAAATATCATGTTTTATTATTATTGTTATTGTTGTTTGTTTTTTTTCCAGTGTTTAATATGAGCTGACTGGATGATAGTCAAGAGTTTAGGTCATTTAAATATTTCTTTAGTTTTGTCTTTTTTGTATCTGGGGAGTGTTCAGACCAATGGATGATGGGGTCCCTATCATTTCATCGAATCCTCACTCCGTTGAACTTAAAACATCAAACATCATTTCAGCAATCAAGATTGTGAAAAGGAGAAACAGATGACATCTTTTAGTTTTAGGAGTGCTTTGAGCTCCAGGATGAGACAGATATTAGTTTTCAGGTATCTAGAGGTAAAAGTGGAGTACTCACCTTAGATTATTGCAGAGCTGTTGACCATTCAAAGGATTATAAATATTTTTTTAAATATAGAATTGTATTTTTAGATTTTATGTAGAAAATAATTTTTCCAAAAACCAACTAAAATAATTTGTTTTATAATAAGTGTAATGGGGCATTATTTTGCGCAGTTTTGAGGAGAGATTATAATAGTATAATTGAGTAGCTTTAGCTATTTAAGTGCTAATAGTGCTAAACCATGATGGGTACTGCTAGTGCGAATCTCTAAGATTCTTTTTTTATCTTTTTTTCAGTTTTTGTTAAAATGTTTCTCTAATTTGGCTAGCAGACAGCATTATAAGTTAAGAAAAGTTGTATACAAAAGACTTGAAAAGAGACAGGTACAGGCTGCAGTAGTTCATTCTGTCCTGTTAGAAATGGTTTGATTTTCTAAAGCAGTCTTAGTTTACAATTATCTATCTATTTTGAAGTGTGTCTTGGATGTGCTGATCAAATTGTACATTTTGCTCAGTTAATGCTCTTACTAGTTTTCGGTGAGATGCTGTCTTACTCTTTGCTCATCTCACTTTCTGTATTAGGATATGCTACCAGCTGTTGGCCAAGTAAAATATTTGCTCTTTCCATACCTATGAATGTCAGATCTTGCCTTTTGTAACTTCTGTTGGATTTCAGTATGAGTGACACCACCATGAGCACTGACTTTCGGGCATTTAGTTTCTTTAAGCCTCCCATTAGCCTCTTTGCATCTAACAGATATAGAATATATATTTTGGGCTTATTCATATAAGACACATTTCTTACATGATTTACAAAAAGCAACATACATTTTTATATGGTAATTTATTTGAAGAATAAACAGATGCTCTTCCTCTACCAGATCCAGAAACAAAAATATGATTTGGCTGAACATGTTATTCTTTTACCACTGACTGGTAGTCAAGTAAGTCAATTAATTACTACACATTTGAATTTTAGTTGACCGTATTATATGAATAATTCTTTAAAGTTAATAGTCATATAAAGGATTTTCATGAATGCATGCTTGCACCTCTTCTGAAAAGACTGTCCTCTGGCTTAAAATAAATATTTTTTAAAATCATATTTTCTGTCTCTTACATTTTTTGATGGACTCATTCAAAATGTAATTAATATACTTGAGAAGTATCCATCTATTCTAAAAGTGCAGCCAATTTCCTGTCCGATATCAACAGGTTAATGATTGGACTTCACGAGGTCACTGTCGCAAAAGCTGTTTTCTCCTTTAGGTCCTGTAAAGATGATTTACAGAGTGCCAGAGATTCTTCTGCATTTGTTCGAAGGTTATAAGCTGATGTGATTAAATTCAACAATTTTCCTTGGGAGGATGGGATGGGACATTAGCTTTTATGCATATTAAATTTTAGTGTGAAAAAGGGAGAGGTGCTCAGGATGTATTACATAGCCACTTGATCTTTTACAAGGTAATGCAATACTGGTCAATTTTAGTGGCAAGAGTAGAAAATCTGCTGATTGTATTAATAGCAATCTGTTGTTGTAGGTGTGTTTTGAATACAGTATAGCATCATTATTGGAAAGCTATACTCTAACCTAGGTATTAAAATGTTCTGCCAGAAAATACTAATTCAGTTAGTGACTTTGCACTTTTAGTGCTTAACAGATTATACCTGAAACTAGCAGAACAGTTGTTCATTTCAAGTGGTAGAAATATACTCCAGAGTATAGATGCAACAGAGAACAAAACAACAAAAAAGGCCAAAACCACTATTGCCAGTGCAGTGGGAACAGACACAGATCCAAAATATATAAAGATATACTGGACATGCAAAGGAAGACCCAAGAGCATGATTTTGAGATACTGGACAGTATTGCAAATAAGTACTGTGAAATGCAGACTGCTACATAAAAGTGTGAATATTACTTTACAGGCTTAGACCAACTCACCTCAGAATGTATACATCAGGAAAAACACAATAAACAGAAGAGTGAGGAAGAACCAAAACCCTAGCAAATTTACAGATTAAAAAAACATTGCAATTCTTCAAAGTCTCTATATTACAAAAGTGAAAACAAGCCTACTGTTGCAAATCATAGCCAACAAAACAAATATAAAACTGTACAATATAAAACAGCAACAAACAACCCTCCCCAAAAAAGTTAAGGAACAGAGTACAAGCATTTGCAAAAATGTTGCACTTTTTATTATAAAATAAAAATGTGCAAAAGCACTCAAGCAATTGTGCCTAGGAATCGGGGATAGACAGAACAACATATGTTAAACAAAAACTGTTCACTTCAAGAATGTGCAGTTAGAGACGCAATACAGAAGTCAAAAAACAGCAGAGAACAGCAAATGTGAACAAGTTTTCTCTCATAATTTGCAAACAAAGCCTTGGTAGTATCAATATAAACTATATACTTTCCACACAAGAACTGGAAAACAACCTTAAAAATCATTAAATGTAAAGTGTATGACTAGAAGACAAGTTAACCTAATATGTCCATCAGGTCTCAAAATGCTTGAGCCAATCCTTTTCGGCACCTACTTTTTGGAAATCAAAACTTACATTAAAGGCCTCAGGTTGACTAAATTTGCAGATGACTGCAAGCTTAGTCTGATTACTGAGTCCTTTAAAGACACTAGTATCCTCAAAAAGAGTTTGTCACCAGCTAGTAAATGATGTCTGAGCCATGGTCTAAAACTGAATGCCAAAAAAATGCATAATAGTGTCTTTTGGAAAGTTGCAACCCCCCATGGGTGAATTGCCACACAGACAACACTACCCTTAGAGTAGATCTAGTGGTTAGGGACTTGGGAACATATGTAGGCAGAACCCCCCCCCCCCCCGCCACTGGTGCACTACCACATAGACAATACAGCCCTTGGAGAAGATCCAGTGGTTAGGGACTTGGGAACATATGTAGACAGTGACCCAGCCTTTGACCACTATGTATCTTCTGTGATAAGGAAAACATTCTGTACTGTACAACTCATTAGCAAGCATAAGGCATGTGGGTCCAAAGATGTCATTATCCTGTTGTACTGGGCCCTCATTAGACCAATCATAGAATGCAATACTCCCTCCAGTGTGTACCTTACCAAGCACATGCAGCAACTAGAAATCTCACAGAGATTCCTTACAAAAATAATATAAGGTGCATGGGATACACAGACCACTTCACTGCCTTATCTGTATACTAAGTCACTTACAGACTATTGAGAGGTGATCAACTTCTGGCTTATAAGGCATAATATCATAGAGTTCTGAATGACTTGATGAACATCAACAAGTCTAACAGCATTAAAAATACCTGATCCAAGGACCTAAACTTCATTTGTAACATAATCAGAAAATCTTGGTGGGCCAGATGTTTGTCTAAGACACTGCCCCTTCTTTGGAACAGGCTTCCCACCCATGTAAAGCAGAGTTCATCTCTCACTCTATTCAAATCTAACCTGGGCCCATGGATGGGAAACTGAAAATAGTTACCCTTGGACTCACACCTATCCCCTATTGAACAGAGGCAGCTTTCAATTCTCTGCCACCTAAACACAACTATATGCCCCTTAGTTATTGATCCTGTTACTGATATATGGAAATACATGGCTAGGCTTACAAAGGCCTCTTGGGGCCATTTGCCCAGTAATCACCTATGAACCTATGAGTCTGAATGGTGAAAGCTCGGAACAAATGATCAGTAGAGAACAAAATGTGAATCAGCACTTCAAAGTGGTAAAAAACATTAATCAATACACTACCGTTTGCAATCCAAATTTAAATGGCAACAAAAAATACAAAATGCAGAAGAACCATACTGCACACATGCCATGAAATCCATCAGTATCCATTGTATTCAAATATATTGTAACCTAAATGTCTCACTGCATCTATGACCCATTATAATTAAAATGACAATGGATCCCACCAGTTCACTTTCCTTTCCTTTCATATTTTACCAACTCATTATAAAAGGTATGTCAGAACAAAATATATCATAAGCTTTTTTGCTCTCTACATGGGTCCCTTGAGTGCTTTCTTTTCTTATATGTTATACTTCCGCTACCTTAATATATATATAAATATATATATCTCCCTCACTCACTTCTCCCTTCGTCTTTTCATTAACACTGGTTTTAGACTAACAGCATTATTCAAGCCAGGACTCATGTCCGCCTGTAGTCTAATGATTCATTCATTCATATTCTTTTAATTCCAACAAATTATTCATATCACCTTTCCTTAAATTAATTTGTACTGTATCTAGTGCCCTAAATTTAAATTTATGCTGTTCACCCTTATCTAAAATATATTTACTTAAAGTGTTTGTTATTATTTTCCTTCTTATTTCTGATTTATGCTCTATAATCCTTTCTTTCAACTTTCTAGTTGTCTTGCCTACATAAAATGATATGCAGGATGTGCAGGTAGCCAAATAAACCACTTGCACTACATTACAAGATGTCAAAACTTTAGAAACATAGACTTCTTTAGTTATGGGGTGTTTAAAAATATTATCACCCTCATAAAGGTCATTGCAGCAGGAACAATTATAACATTTTCTTGTTCCTACTGCATGCTCAACTACTTCAGATTTTATTTTAAAATCCTTATAACAAAGCTTTTGTTTTAATGTTTCTGAATTTCTGTAGGCATAACTTGGTTTATCCCCCACAATAGCCCTTATTTCTGGCATGGCCAATAATATGGGCCAATTTTTCTCTAATATTTTCTGTACATTGTTTGTATTTAGATTATACATAGTGAGGTACCTAACTAATTTGTCATCCTTACATACATCTCTGATTCTTCTCCATTCCCCCTCCTCTTAGAATAGGTTTATATTTATCATTCCTTTCTTTTAGCACTTCTTCATAAGCCATATTTAAAATACGTTCTGAATAACCACTTCTTTGAAACTCTTGTAGCATTGCTGTGGCTTGTTCTATAAAATTATCATCAAGTGTAATTAATTTACTCATTCTTATTAATTGTGCCTTCACCATTCCTTTATAGGTATGTGGAGCATGCATGCTACTCCTATTTAAGTATCTCAAAACATCCACTTCTTTTTTTATATACCATAGACTCTAACCTATTTCCATTTCTAAAAAGATGTACATCTAAATATTTCATATCTTGACTTGGGAATGGGGGGGAATGGAGAAGAATCAGAGATGTATGTAAGGATGACAAATTAGTTAGGTACCTCACTATGTATAATCTAAATACAAACAATGTACGTAAAATATTAGAGAAAAATTGGCCCATATTATTGGCCATGCCAGAAATAAGGGCTATTGTGGGGGATAAACCAAGTTATGCCTACAGAAATTCAGAAACATTAAAACAAAAGCTTTGTTATAAGGATTTTAAAATAAAATCTGAAGTAGTTGAGCATGCAGTAGGAACAAGAAAATGTTATAATTGTTCCTGCTGCAATGACCTTTATGAGGGTGATAATATTTTTAAACACCCCATAACTAAAGAAGTCTATGTTTCTAAAGTTTTGACATCTTGTAATGTAGTGCAAGTGGTTTATTTGGCTACCTGCACATCCTGCATATCATTTTATGTAGGCAAGACAACTAGAAAGTTGAAAGAAAGGATTATAGAGCATAAATCAGAAATAAGAAGGAAAATAATAACAAACGCTTTAAGTAAACATATCTTAGATAAGGGTGAACAGCATAAATTTAAATTTAGGGCACTAGATACAGTACAAATTAATTTAAGGAAAGGTGATATGAATAATTTGTTGGAATTAAAAGAATATGAATGAATGAATCATTAGACTACAGGCGGACATGAGTCCTGGCTTGAATAATGCTGTTAGTCTAAAACCAGTGTTAATGAAAAGACGAAGGGAGAAGCTATAAATTAGATTTATAATATGATGGATGAGAGTGAGAGAATGTGTATGCGCATGTATGTATATGTGTATATATATACTTATGTGTATATATATGTATATGTGTATCTATGTATATGTGTATATATATATATGTATATATGTGTGTATGTGTATGTATATGTATGTGTGTGCGTGAGGGAGAGTGTGTGTGTAAATGAGGGCGTGTGTGCATATGTATATATGTGTCTCTATCTAAATATATATATATATTTTATATGCATAATTGTGGGTATAATTGTATGTATTTATGTATGCAAATGTTTAGAAGAGAATATAAGTATACAATTTTATGTAATATTTATTTTAAATATTTTTGGAAAATAATACATTTTACTAGAAAAGTTCCTTTAAGCTTTGATTGTCAATTAGTGTGATAGGTGGGCTGAAGCATGTGGTTTATTTCTATCTCCTATTTAAATATTGAATGCATTTAATTGACTTGTACTGATGAAGGGTGTAGACCCGAAAGCTTTGCAATAAAGTGTTTGGTGTGTTTTAGAGTTGTCGTTGGATATTTTGAGCAGTGACACCATTGTTTTTAGTCAGATATTTGTTTTTCTGACAGTAAGGTATGATTCTTATAATACACAGGATTCCTTTGTTTGTCTAAACACAGCTAGATTCTGCCTCCTTTCATAGTTGCTATGCCAACTCTCGTCACCTGTTTTTGTTTCTTAACCTCTGTGCAACTGTCACTGTCTCACCCCCCCCCCCCATTCTTATATGGTATATTAGCATGTCATACCTTGGCTGTAGATTCTCCCTCCTCTTGGATTTTCTGTAATGCTTTAAAATGCAAAAGTATTTTTCTAATATTACATAATAAGATAAATCATTTCCTAGAAGAGTCCACATTTCTGTATGTGTAAGAAAATACTCTTTTTCTGTAACCATGAATGCATATTACCTAAAACCAAGAAAGTACACAAGAAATTCAGAATGGGCTAGCCCAACTTCAAAATGAATTTATATCTGATCAAATTCCATATGACATACAATGGGCAGCTACCAAGGCGGTCATCAGGGGTATTATTATTCAAAAATCTGCATGGCTCAAAAAAAAGTATAACAATCTTAAGAATGAACTAGAGTGTCAAATAAACACTGCTGAACTAGAACTTCAGGAAAAATATTCTAAAGAACTTGAGGAAAAAATAATTGATTGGCAAAAACAATTGCACAAACACTATTTAGAAAATATCTCTTTCTTAGAATTAAGGTCAATATATCAATATTCAGAATGGGCTCAAACACCATCAAAATTCCTAGCTAGACTAATTAACATAAAAAATGGACCTCCTAGAATCAAAGAAATAAAATATGAAGGACAGGTGAAATATAAAGATCAAGATATAGTGGACGCTTTTGAAGATATTTATAAGAAATTATACAATATACCCTTATCATCATCTACAGACAGATTTGAGGATTTTATACATAATATAAACTTTCCACAAATTACAGAAGATCAAAGGAAACTCTTAAAATCACTGTTACAATTTAAAGAGATAAAAGCTGTAATAAACAAACTAAAATTAGGTAAATCCCCTGGGCCTGATGGATACACATCTAATTTTTATAAGCTAATCATGGAACCTATCTCCAAAGTGTTATTAAAAGTTTTCAACTATATAACACAATATGGTATAACAGACAAATACTTAAATAACTCCAAGACAGTGTTGATTCCTAAACCGCATTCTGACCCAACAGATCCAGCAAATCATAGACCAATAGCCCTCATAAACACTGATCTTAAGATATTAGCCCATGTTATAGCAAATAGACTTAAGAATATACTCCCCTCTATTATTTCCCAACAACAAATGGGCTTTATGACAAACAGGCAAACAAGTGACAACACCCTCCTTTTAGATACCATTGTAAGACTACGTAATAGGGATAAATGCCCCTGATATGCCCTTATAGTAGATGCAACTAAAGCTTTTGATAGAGTAAACTTACACTTTCTCTTTAATATACTGCCTTTATATGGTTTTTCTCAAGAATTCATTAAAATGATCCAGGTTCTGTATCAGAAAGCTTCTACCACTATACAGGTAAATAAACTTATAACTAACCCTATACTCTTATCCAATGGTACAAGACAAGGATGTCCTCTTTCGCCATACCTATTTAATATTTATCTAGAACCCCTCCTTATGTTTATTTCACAAAAAAACTTTCATCATATTCCCAGAATCCACAATACAAATCTTATATACTCGGCCTTTGCTGATGACTTAAATATATACTTCAAACTAAAAACCAAAAGAGACCAGCAAAAATGAGACCAAAACCAAACAAAAAATCACTGGGAGCACACCAATGGGAGGTACGAAAGATGTTTAATGAAGCAAACCACAGCAGCAACGAACAAACGAAGAACAAATACTGAGTACAGAAATGTTTGAACGCTCTCCAAACAAAATTAGCGTTTTCGTTACACCTTCATCAGAAACACTAATGGCAGTTACTAGGTTCTATATATACATCACCTGATAAAAACTAATTGACAATTAACATCAAATTAAAATTGATTGAATAATAAGCAATCAAACAATCCATGATAAAGCAGTATAATACAATTTAACAAGGAAGTATACAAAAAAGTATACTAAAAAAAAAAAAAAAAAACTCTTGTCTAAGTATTTGCTTTGGTTAAGGAATGTGAAACATCTGACCCATAAAAGTGTAAATATATAGAAATATATGTGTGGTTGTATAACTAATTGATTAAAAAACATTTGTAGTGGTAAATAAATAAATAATCAAATTTATACCAAGAACATTGTGAATAAATAATAAGTTATAAGTTGTGTATATATAACAATGTATATGATTTATAAAAACTGACAAAAAATGTATGTTCTAGTATATATAATGTATAAATGTTGAATGTCAATTTATGTATGTAAAATATATATACACATGGATGTGTTTATAGGTGTATATTAAAATTAATATTAAAATTGATTGTACACACTAAAAATTAAAAATTAAAAATTAGAGTTTGGCTTGCCTTAATTTCAGGACTGGTTTGATGGAAACCATGTCATTAAGTCCTGGAGGTCTAGAGGCATCTAACCATAGTTGCCAAAAAAGTTCACGATACTCTAAACGGGCTTCCCACATACCGCCCCTGATGTCCTTGTTTACTATTTCTAGGACAAAAAAAGTAAAACTTGCATCCTTACAATCCTTTTTGTGACGATATAATGCATTGTTAATATTTTCCTTACTAATTTCATAGTAGTGTTCATAAATTCGTGTTTTTAGTGTCCTTTCCGTCTTACCTATATAAAAGGAATTACAAATTTTACACTGGGCGATATATACAAGTCCTTGGGAAAGACAATTTGCATAACATTGACTATACAAGACCTTACTTCTGCTTGATAGTTCTATACGTGAAGCATTGCACAAGTAACAACATTGTGTGCAAGCTCCACATTTGTAAGTGCCTAATTTTGTTCCTTTTTTAAAATGACGTGAATTATGGCCAAACTCAAACAAGTTTTTAAAATTAAAATCCCTTCTGTATGTAAAATTTAAACTACTTTGTTTAAACAGATCAATATCAGTAATTTCCTGAAATTTTTGCCATTCTTTTGAAACAACACTCTTAATAATTGCTGAATCGCCATTATAATCTAATATAAATGCATCCTGTTTGGTAGTATTTGATTTTATGTCATTGGAAGTGGTTCCTAAGTCATTCATAACATTGTCCTGACCTAATATAGGAAAAAATCTGTTCCTTCTACCATTAATAACTTCATTTTTTACTTCCTGAATAAGAGAATATGGGTACTCTCTATCTTTGAACATATCACAAACTTTTTCACATTCAATAATAAATTCACTGTCCTCCGATGTCATCCTACTAACCCTAACTAACTGACCCTTGACCAGATTCTTTTTTTGAAAAAATGGGTGGCCACTCTTAAAATGAAGATAGGAATTGGAAAAAGTTGGTTTTCTATAGATTTTTGAAGAAAATCTATCCTTTAACTTTGATATGCTAATGTCTAAATAGTTAAGAATATCCTCACTAATCTGATAAGTAAAATCCAAGAAACAAGTAGTTCCTTTTAGGTAAGACAAAAATTCCAGGAATCTTGATTTACCTGCTGTCCAAAAGATGCAAATGTCATCAAGAAAACGTTTGTAAAAAATCCAACATTCCTTGAATTCACAAGTATTTACAAAAGTGTGTTCCCACCAAGATAAAATTAAGTTAGCATAGGTTGGAGCACAATGAGCACCCATAGCTACACCCTTGGCCTGTTTGTAAAATTCACCTTCGTAATACATGAAATTGTTGTTTAAAATGATATCCATTAATGTTAATATAGTTAAAAATTCATTATTGGAAACATTTCCAAATGTATTGATGTATTCTTCTAGCCAATTCAAGCCTGTCTCCTGTGGTATACTACCAAATAAATCCACCACATCTAGTGTAATAAAAAGTAAGTTTTGATGGAATAAATCTGGTTTTACCTGTCTAAGGAAATCCCATGAATCCTTTAATGTTGTTGGTCCTCCCCAGGATAAATCTTTTAGTTTGTTATCTACAAATTTGGCAAGTGGTGATGTAATTGCACCTTCAGATGCCACAATTAACCTAAGTGGGGGATCCACTACACACTTATGCACCTTTGGGATGCAAACAAGTGACAACACCATCCTTTTAGATACCATTGTAAGACTACATAATAGGGATAAATGCCCCTGATATGCCCTTATAGTAGATGCAACTAAAGCTTTTGATAGAGTAAACTTACACTTTCTCTTTAATATACTGCCTTTATATGGTTTTCCTCAAGAATTCATTAAAATGATCCAGGTTCTGTATCAGAAAGCTTCTACCACTATACAGGTAAATAAACTTATAACTAACCCTATACTCTTATCCAATGGTACAAGAAAAGGATGTCCTCTTTCGCCATACCTATTTAATCTTTATCTAGAACCCCTCCTTATGTTTATTTCACAAAAAAACTTTCATCATATTCCCAGAATCCACAATACATATCTTATATACTCGGCCTTTGCTGATGACTTAAATATATACTTCAAACTCCCCACTACTGACCTCCCAAAAATACTTAAAGTTATTGATGAGTTCTCGGTAGTTTCAAATTATAATTTAAATTCAAACAAGTCACACATATTTCCCCTCAATCCTATAGGGCATAAATAATTGTACTTTCCTATGAGTGAGATCAAAATAAACTACTAGATAAAATATCTAGGAATAATATTTACTTCAGACTTCAAATATATTATAAACAATAACCTACTAACTACATGGACTAATATTCAAAATGATATGGATAGATGGAAGAACATTAATATGTCTCTACTGTCAAAAGCTAGTGTTGTCAAGATGAATTTTCTACCAAGAATACTCTTTCAATGAAATGCTACCTTTTCAAATAATCCCCAAAACTTCTTCCTTGCCATGGAAAAAGCTATATCAAGATTCTTATGGTATCCCAAATCTCCCAGAATTAAATATGCAAAACTTGTACTCGCCAAAGATAAGGGGGGATTGGGGTTACCTGATTTTAAGCTTTACTATAGTATAATTACTGTATACAGATTAATACAAATAATAAACTATGACTCATATATAAACACTTGGACACCCCAGTGGACCAAAATCTGGTATGAACAGTTGAAATCCCTTGGCTGTAATATCAAATCCTTACCATTCTTGAATTTAAACCAGGCTAGTATATACACAAAGAATTTACACCCACTAATTAAAAACATGATTCTTACAACACAGAAACTATTTAAATCATTGCAATTAGCTGACGCTTTTGCCCTTATACAACCATTACACCTAATTCCTAATTTACTAATAAATAATAAACCAGCAAATCTAACAAACTACCCCCTGATAAAAGACAACACAATATGGAATATATACCAATGGAAAGATTCTAACACGGGGTAAATGAGACTTGAACTCAAACTTCCTATGAAATATAGTATTATCCTTAACCAACTTCATCATCTTATAAATGCTAAATTCTCACAAATACACACTGACTTACAGAACATAGATTTAGTTAAATTAATACTTGAAAATTTTGCGATTAAAGGGAAAACAATTTCTAGGACTTATAAAATTGTAATGAGTGCAAAACATCAGAATTCTTTATTATTTTCAAACTATTGGCAAACGAAAAATCAATCACTGACTGAAGAAAATAAGAAACTAGCCATTGAAAATACAATCAAATTCATTCCTTTCAAGAAGCTGTTATATACACAAATTATGGTAAATAACAATCTATATTATACCTTATCTAAATTAAATACATTCAATCCTAACTTTTCGCCTATATGTCCCCATTGTCCGGATCAAACAGCTGATATTTTACATGTCATGTGGAACTGTACTAAGAGACACAACTTATGGTGTTCCTTGAGAGTACGATTAGAGAAGATGGGATATGAAAAATTAACCCTTACTTGGGAGACAACTATATTGTACATTAATATCAATCAACTCCCAAAAATATTAAAACATGTCTTTATTACGATGTGTGCCCTTATTAAATTCTTTATTACAAAGAATTGGAATGTCATGTCACCAATTACATGGGAAAATTTTAGCAATCTTGCTATCAAATATATCTCATCTCACAAATTAATTTATTCAAAAACAAAAAAACAAATGCTATTACCAAAAATATTGGGGTTACTTGCGATATATAATTCTTGACAAATAAAATTTGCCTACAAATTGTCATGAAAAGCTAACCTTCAAATAAGAAATGAATGTAGTATAACCAGTCTTCCTTGCATCTTCTCCCTTCTCTTAGTATATGTATAACTAGATATTTTCCCTAAACATACAAATAAATGGTTAAATTTCTATTTTTACTTTATATGTAGACTATCCCCATTTTAACTATCCCTTATGAGACCAAATGAACATAAGAATTCTCATACTTTACTTGACGATGTAGTGACTTCTTGTGTATATATTGTGTATATATATATATATATATATATATATATATATATATATATATATATATATATATATGTGTGTATAATTTTCTCAAAACGAGATTGTTGTCTGTTTTCTTTAGATAGGTATTCGTATTGTTTATTTGTGTTTTTGAGTTACCGTATTGTTGTTGTTATTTGAAAAAAGAAAATTGAAATAAAGAGATTTTGAAAAAAAAAATGAATGCATATTACCTGTACTATTTTGTTACTAATCTTAATCTTATGCAGACATTTCATTTCTGACAATGTTTCATTTACTAATAAGTGTTCTTTAAAGTTACAGTCTCACCAGGTTTCTTGTGATCAGTTTGCATTAATACTACTAAACATACTACTAAACATAGCTCTTTTAAACCTGTCAACTGATAACATTTCTACAATGTTTGCTTTACTGTTGGTATCAGGTTCAAACCACATATTCAAAACATGGTTTAAACCATGCACTTGTGTACTTCATACACCAAAACCACAGTTATCAAATTTGATTTCATACACCTCAGGAGTTATACAAGTCTTGAGTCACAGTTACATCTTAAGTTTATTATACTTAATACACTCAGTCTCATCCATATTCATGTAGGCTTTCAGTGCCTGTGTTTCCGCTTGGGTGACTGGATTCAATCTTGCTTGAGTACATGTAATTTTTGCTAGAGGAAGTATTTTACTCACAAAATATATGTTGCATAAGTATTCGATGACTACACACACACACACACACACACACACACACACACACACACACACACACACACACGCGCACACACGCATACACACGCACACACATGCACACACGCACACACACACACACACACACAAAACTTACCTTCAATTAGTCAGCTTACATGGATGTCAAAGTCCGGAAGCTAATCCACTCTACGTTGAAAGCAGAAACATTGACTTCTGAGAACCTCTGTGCATGCAAGTCTTACTTCAAAAAAATAAAAAATCCCCAGCTAATTATATATACTATCTCCAAGACTGCACAATCCCTGGGGAAGGGGAATATTCCCCAACCCAGGGATTGTTGATCTTACACACCTGTCAACTATCTTAATATAGTCAACCTAATGTGATCAGTTAAACAGATGTCACCCAAACTCCTTGCCAGCCAAACCAGCAGAAACCCTCCCCACATACACTAATACAACAGCAGTTAACAGCTATGTTTGCTTTGCTTAAGTTTTCTTCTTGTGAGCAAATGAGTGAAAACAAAAAACAAAGAATGCAAGCATTGCAACTTTCTCCCTTTAGAATCTATGGTTTTGCATCTTTGGTTAAATCACTGATGATTAATGTCAGTAAATAATGTCAAAATTGAGAGATTCTCAACTCTTAAGATTTAATGAATCACTACTTATGTTGATGGACTGCCTGTTGCAGTCAGTGGTTTCTCACCTACTTCTCTTTGCCAATTATGCTTGTTTACTTCTCACTCATACTCACAACCATACACTCAAACACAAACACACACACACATTTTATTTTTTGTTTTACATTCACTAAACAACACTTGCTAAACAACAAAGTCCCATTTAGTGAGAGCAAAAAAATAAAGAAACAGGTGAACTGTCCAAACTTCCAGGCAGTTTAATATGCTGCTCTGAAGCAGCAAAAATGTTTTTAGTTGGCATTAGATGTATATAATACCCTCCTGGAGAATGTTTTTCTCCAATCAGGGTCTAATGTACACTTTGCCCATTCTCTAAAAGGCAGTAACTTGCTCTAATATAAAAGGTATACAAGACCAAATTCAGAGCTGTCAACAAATTACAGATAGATCAGGAAAAGATGAATATTGGTTAGAAATTTGTAATACTCCTAGACATATTACTAAAGCCAGAAATTTTAGAATATTTGCATGGACATGTCTCCATAAATATTTACTACACCAGAAAGATGATGTAACATTTTCTTAGGTGAGCCTGATATGTTGGAGGTTAACCAATACAAGAAAGAAAGTTGGCAAAATATATTTCAAACTTGTCTCGAGTGAGATAAATTTTGGAAAGACTGATGGGATTTTGCAAAGAATCTCTTGGGGTATCAATGGGAGATCCAGGAATTGACCTTTTAAGTGGGGAGGGAACCCTTAAGGAAGTACAATATGTAAAGGCAATAATAGGCATAACATTGCTATTAGCTAAAAAAGTTATAACTGAAAAATGGAAAACTCCAGTGGAGCCTACAATAAATAGGCTCATAAATTTGATAAATGACTTGAAGGAACTTGAGCTTCAGGATCACGACACATGAGTAAATAAGCTATGCAAAACCAAATGGAGAGGGTGGGATGAAAATATATTGCATAAATAAGAATTCATATTTGGAACAGGATAAGAAAAATACAAATACACTGTAAAGGAAATATGACACTGGGAGATGTGACCATGCAAAGAATGTGTAAAGATGTGCAGAAATAATGGATTCTTGCTGTTAATGATTTCAGCTGAAAATTATAAAAATTGGTCCTGGGCCAGATCTGATCTACAACAAGAATGCAGAAATTATTTTTATATAGCCAGATGGTAGAAAGGGATTAAACCACCAAGGTCTTTAGTAAGTTCTCCATGCATGAGGACTGCATAATAAGTATTAATTCTATTAATCTTGGAGTGAATGAAACAGATGAAAACATAGATGTTCCTCATGTAAACCTCTAATGGATGCCCCTCATGTAAACCTTTAACTGTGGCACTGCCTTCCAGTAAACACATGGTATTCATCTAAATTGTTTTACAGTATATAGCAGCTGAAGTTAATCACATAGTCACAGTTTTTGTGCAGCACAGAATTAATGCAGGTTAAGCCACTTATGTGTGAAAGTTATGAGCTTAAGGATATAAAGAGAATAGCTACACCATGTATGAATAGAACATTTAACAGCAATGTGCACCAGATTCCATAATCAGTGGATGATAGCATTAGTTAAGGGCTTATATAGATACCAGGATAGTATAATGTGTCAGCATATGGATCTGGCACAAATGCAGTGCTACACAGGCCAACAGTGCTCATGTCTGGTACACTGGAGATCTGTAGCCAACAGAAATAAGTAATGTTATACAGCTGAAACACCATATATGATAGAGCAGCCAGAAAGGTACCAGAGCATTTACAATTTCTAGAGCAGAATGAATTATGGCAAATAGTAACATGATAATATCCAGTATCATAACTGCGATAAATAAGTAAATACTGCACAGCAACGAGCACTGTCCATTTCCCTAAGTTTATCAGGTGCCCTTTGATGGAGGATTATCAAAGACCTGACTTACCTGGTTTCTCTCACAGTGCACGAGTTTGATTGATCTGAAGGTGCCCTGATGCCCAATGAAGAACTAGTCTTTATCTTCTTCTTCTTCTTTCAGCTTTTCCTGGTTAGGTTAGGGGTCGCCACAGCAGATCACCTGTCTGCTCATGATTGGCAGTGGAGTTTTACGGTGTTGAGTTGCCAGCCCAGCACCCAACCTTCCACAGAAGGCACACACACGCACACACTCACACCTAGAGACAATTTGGAGTGTCCAATCCACATACAGCATGTCTTTGGGAGGAAAACGGAGCACCCGGAGGAAACCCACGCAACCACAGGGAGGACATGCAGACTCAGCACAGAAGGCACCCCAGCCAAGGATCTAACTGGAGAGCCTCTTGCTGTGAGATGACAATGCTAACCACTGCACCATCGTGACCGCCCGAAGAACTAGTCCTTATACCTCTACAAAATACACCATCAGCGTAGCTGCTGCCTTCAAATCAGTGCACAATAGTCTGAATGTCTCCAAACACACTGTGCTGGCTGCAAAGTCATTACAACTATTACAAATGTTTGAAATGAAAATGATGGTTTTGCAATGTATGATATAAACTAATGAAAAACTAATACATGGTGTAAACTGCAATACTGTTGTTATGTCATGGATGTGTGCCTCTTTCCTTTACTGCCAATGTAGAGCTGTGAATAAAAGTTCTATTCAATGCTGTTTGCCACATTTTACAAGTGACGACTTCCCCATCTGTACATGTAACACCACTAGAAATAATGAAATACAGAAACTTTCAATGTAAATGGATCTTATTTTGCATGCAAGCAGTCCTATTATAAAATCTCAGGTAGTGATTGAATTTTCCTCTTAATGAGATACAGAAATCCTTTCACAGAGACAAATTTACAACTCCAGTTTTTGCTATCATTGCTTTTGAAGTTATTTTAAACATAGGAGAAATAAGAGATGGCTATCATTGTTGATAGACTACAATAGATTATTAACTTTGGGAACTGTGTTAACATTTATGTGACTTCTTCAATAGCACTAGGATGTTTCAAGTGAAACTTTATAGTACTGTATAGTGCAAAAACACTGGCCAGAGTAATCAAAATTATTCCTATAAACTGCATTCTTCAATACATTTTTGGAGTTTCCTGACATTGATATCAGTAATCCCCCATGAACACTATAAAGTTTTACGCAAGATGTCAGCACCTAGTAATTAGATGACGCACTGTAATTTTACACCAAAGGAGAATGCATTTCACATTGAGGGACAGAATCCACAAAGTATGTCACCCATGAGACATAGTTGTAGTTGACATTAAGAGGACAATTTTTAGGAGAATATTGCCCACTATGTGATGAGTATGGGATGTTATGACTACATAGTTCAAGGCTGCTGCCAACATGTCATGTACAAGCATAACAATGCAAACGATAACAAATGGCATTTTTATTCTGGACATAGACCTCTAAATAGACATTACATACCTCTTCATGGAAAGCTGAGGAGTTCCTGGTTTTAGTGTGTGCTCTTGGTATCAAATATAGAATTCCATAGGGTGGTTTGCTGTCTGGAATCCCAGATTGGGCCCTCTCTTGTGTTTTGACCATTTAGTCATACATTTAGCTGTTAAACTGGCTGTGCAGTGACTGTCTGACCTCATAAGTAGTTTCTCATTAATGCACATGCCTATATGCAGATCCTACTGATCAGGAATTCAGTTTGACAAGGTTATAGGCATGTGTAATGCATACTGTTTTGAGTATATTTTCTTATTGGAAGTAATCTGACGTAAATGGGCAACAACACTTTGTGTGCATGCAATCCAAGATTTTCTGATGTGCAACATAATATGTACACACACACACACACACACACACACACACACACACACACACACACACACACATATATATGTGTGTGTGTGTGTGTGTGTGTGTGTGTGTGTGTGTGTGTGTGTGTGTGTGTGTGTGTGTGTGTGTGTGTGTGTGTGTGTGTGTGTGTGTGTGTGTGTGTGTCACTGTCATTACACTGAATCTTCATTTCACTGAAACTCAAATGTTTTAACCCATTTCATTGAAAATTAATTTCATAGAAAAGTGTAGAAGTGTATAGAAAGCATATGATAGTGTCATTTCTTATCATAGGAGTTATTAGGGAAGTGAGTCTAGCAGAGTACCATATTCCATCCCCAGATTTGTAGATGCCAATATTTGCTGTACAGCACTGATTCAGTGTGTGTGTTATATATTTTTTCATCCTTGTTTGTGCAATCATGGTGTTAGTGTGTATTAGTAAGTGGGAGGGGGCAAAGCTTACTCCCTCCACTAAAACATGTTTTTATGATGCACTTATTGTGGTGAATATTTTCTATGAAATAAATTTTCAATGAAATGGGTTCTACCATTTGAGTTTCCATGGCATGAAAATTCACTGTTATAATATAGACCCTTATCTCTCACTCTTGCTATCTATATATATATATATATATATATATATATATATATATATATATATATATATATATATATATATAGGTCAACTTGAAAATACCGACACCCCAAAACACCGACGACGAGAACACCGAGACCAGAAGATTGACAACTGAGATGACCGACAGTTTCAAAGCATGAAACTTCACATGCCCGACAAACCACAATCCCCACAATCAACAAAACAAAACAAATACCTTTTCCAAAAAACACACACACAACACAACACACCAAAAACCTTACAAACCTACATTAAATCTTACATACACAACTATCTATGCACTAACCTTAACCTAAACCCTAACCCTAAGGTCCGTCACTATCGCACACTCACCTAACCCGCACCCTAACCCTAACTCACTTAACCCACCCCTAACCCTAAAGTCTGTCACTATCGCACATTTACCTTAACATGTCAGTGTTCTCAGCATCGGGCTTTTAAACTGTGAATCGTCTCAGTTGTCAATCTTCCAGTCTCGGTGTTGTCGTCAGTGTTTTGGCGTGTTTCAAGTAGACCCATATATATATATATATATATATATATATATATATATATCTATATATATCTCTATATATATATATATATATATAACCCGTATATATATATATATATATATATATATATATATATGTATATATATACACACACACACACACACACACACACACACACACACACACACACACACACTCACATATATACACTTTAGGACTATTTGTTATATATAAACTTTTCTATGAAGTGCATTTTCAATGAATATTTTAAGAGAGTTTGGCATAATGGTTAAGGTCTTTAATTCACAGATACAAGGTACAGGGTTTCTTATGACCTCTGATCGTTGGCTAGGCTTGTAACAGTCTGTAGACTAGTAGCCTAGTATTTAGGTATGAACCTATATACTGTGATTTGTGAAAAGGCAATCAGATGAAATGTCTTACTACTCATATATATATATATATATATATATATATATATATATATATATATATATATATATATAATATATACATACATATTATTCTGGTACCTATAAGCCGAGGTACCATAATAAAGTGATAAATCCGAGCTACGTGGTGAAGCTGGCTTTTTTCTGAGTTTTTTTTTTTTTATTTTATTGCTGTTTGGTGTTTGAAATATCTTGGACCTTATAAATAAAGACATTGGCAACCTCCAAATGCTTGACGCCACACAGTTTAGTTTTGTCAAAGGGAGATCATGCCTGTTAATCTTGATCAACTTCTTCAAAACAGTCACCAAAGCCATGGATGAGGGGAGAACAGTGCACAACACCTTCCTTGACCTAGCCAAACCCTTCTACACTATCCCACACTTGGGCATAATAAATAAACTCTGCAAGCTGGGCATCAACCCATATGTTACCAGCTGGGTAGCTAATTGGCTCACTGATAGAGCCCACTCAGTCAAAATCGGGGAAGCTACTTCTAGTAGTAGACCTGTAATGATCAATGGGGTCTATATTATAACATCAAATTTTACAAAGATCAAATGTTATAATATCGAACTTGTAATGTTGAACATTGAAAACAGCGAAGGTGCAGGACACTGAATTCTTTCCCAGGGAAAGAATTTGGTGGGCCGTTGCTGTGGCGTCGCTGTTTTCAGCATTTGATATGTTGGAATGTTACGGGTCGGTTCAGGTAAGTGTGTGATTGTGTTTAGGTTAAGGTTAGGTGAGTTAGAGTAAGGGAGTGGGTCAGGTAAGTGTGCGGTTGTGTGGATGTTAGGGTCAGGGCACGGGTCAGGTAAGTGTGCGATTGTGTGTAGGTTAGGGTTAGGGGGTGGGTTAGGTGAGTTAGGGTTAAGGTGCGGGTCAGGTGAGTGTGCGGTTGTGTGTAGGTTAGGGTTAGGGGGTGGGTTAGGTGAGTTAGGGTTAGGGGGCGGGTGAGGTGAGTGTGCGATAGTAACGGACCTTAGGGTTAGGGTTGGGTTAAGGTAAGTGGATAGCTAGTAGTGTATGTAAAGTTTAGTTTAGGTTTAGGTGTAGGATTTTAAGTGTATGTGTGTGGATTGCTGTTTTTTGTGTGTGTTTGTGTTGTGTGTATGTTTCTTGGAATAACGATTTTTTTCCCTGGGAAAAAAAATCGCTATTCTGACTGTTTGATGTTTTCAGATTTCGGTGTTTAGGGTTCGATATTATAACATTTGATGTTTACGAACTTCGATGTTATAATATAGACCCGATCAGTGTACCCCAAGGATCAGTCTTGGGGCCTCTACTGTTTGGGATATACTTTTCTGAGGTTCAAGCCAAAAACTGTGGTCTGTGACTGACCAAGTTTGCAGACGACTGCAAGCTGGGTGCTGTCTTAAATTCTCCTAGTGATGTGAACATCCTCCAAAAGGTCTTTACTCAAACTAATGACTGGTGCCAGAAGCATGGCCTCAACCTGAATGCCAAGAAATGCATCATTATCCCCAATGGAGAAAATGGCATCCCAACTAATTATTATATTAATAGCAATGTACTAAGCATGTAATTAGTCGTGAGGGACTTGGGGACCCAGGTTGACAGCAACCTGACTTTTCACCACCATATTATCTCCATTGTATGGAAGGCTTTCTACATGGCCCACTTCATAAATAAGGGTAATTCATCCAGGAGCAAGGAAATCAGAACATCCCTGTACGCCTCCCTTATCAGCCCCATTATCGAGTACAATGCCCCCTTTGGTATGTACCTTGCCAAGCACATGCAGCAGCTGGAGAGACCACAGAGGTTCCTGACCAGGAAAATCCAGGATTTCAAACCCCTATCCTATACAGATAGGCTAAAAGCCCTATCCCTCTACTCTGTCTCATACAGACTGCTCAGAGGTGACTGGTGTCTGGTATACAAGGCCATCTCAGACCCAGCCTTGATGGAGTTGCTGCACATCTGTAAGTCAAACTCCACTCGCGCAACCCGCATGCCAGGCCTTAACCTGGTCTGTGACATTAATAGAACTTGTTGGTGGGATAGATTTGTGTCCCAAAGACACCCCCCATCTGTGGAATACATACACTCCCTCTCCATGTCAAGCAGAGTACTTCTCTAGCCCTCTTTAAGAAGAACCTGGACGACTGGATGGGAAACAGAAAATACACCCCTAGGATCCCACCTGTGTCCCTGCTAGACAGTGGAAATAGGTGCTGACTTTGAGAGAACATGGGCAAAATTCTTGGCTAGGTTTATAAGAGTCTCCAGGCCAATAGCCCAGTATCATCCTATGAACCTATGAACCTATATAAACAATTTATATATGTATATATACACATATATATATGTTTACAGTTTGAAAAAATGAACACTCATATGAGTGAACCCTTTTTTTCCAATGGAGGATTCATCAGCAGCCATCTGTATAGGTTCATGTTGCAGTGGGCTAATAGGAATTTGTCCTTACCTCAACGTTGTTCAGCCTTGGAGTTAGTATATATAAATTGCAGGCAGCATGGGGGTGAAAAAAAATTAATTTTAGTTTTTCAAATTTTTGATCACTTTAGATTCACTTTAAAGTGAGTGCTCTTTGAAACCTCTCTGTTGTGGATGTTCAGTGCTTCACAAGACATATGTATATATATATGTATACAAATATATATATATATATATATATATATATATATATATATATAGATACACACACACACACACACACACACACACACACACACACACACACACACACACACACACACACACACATATATATATATATAAAACTTAAACGTTTGCTATTTTGGAAGGAACATAGATGCTAGGCTATTCTCAGTGTTTTGCTTAGTCTTTTATTCATTTAAATCCCATTTCTTGAGCTCTTTCATTCATTGTAAAGTTTTCAGTTGAACTTCAGAAAATAACATAAAATGAACCAGGCTTATTATTTAACTGGATAGGCTGTGGTGGTGCAGCGGTTAGCATTGTCGCCTCACAGCAATAGCTTCTCCCATTCGATTCTCAGCTGGAGCACCTTCTGTGTGGAGTCTGCATGTCCTCTCCAGGGTCAAGTGATGTTTAAAGATATGCAGGTAGGTACGTGCATTAATGGTTGTGCGTTCTTTGAAGGTTGGGTGTCGGGCTGGCAACTCGGCACCGTAAAACATCCACTGCCAATCATTAGTGGACCAGATTTCCGCTGTAGCAACCCCTAACCGGGAAAAGCCAAAAGCTTATTATTTAACTGGTGTGGTGAGCGGGGGATAGGTTAGGTAGTTCCCTAATCCATGAACCTAAGCTTATTGTTTAACTGGTGTGGTGAGCGAGGGATATGCTAGGGAGTTACCGAATCCATTTAAGGACACTGGAAATGTTCAGGTTTTCATTTAATCCTGGAGGTGTGTCAGCTCACAATTGTAGGGAAATAAAATAGCAAAAGTTTCTTAAGTTTTTAAATAGATTATACTTTTGCGCTAGTGGCGTTATGATATATATGCACACATACACACCCACACACACACATCTATATATATATATATATATATATATATATATATATATATATATATATATATATGCATAGGGTGTAGGCAACTCACTGAAAGAAAACAATTACTGAAAAAGAACTCAATCAGGAAAAATGTCCAAAAGCCCATTTCACTGAAAGACAAATTAATCGAATTCAAAGTAAGTGAAACAAGATACAGTTGAAAATATCCAAGACAAAAATATTCAAAAAGACACTTTTTTGTAGGGGGACAATCTCTCTGCACTCACCATGTAGGGATTTTGCTCTTCACAACTTCTTAATTAAATTAAAAAAAAATCCACAGTTTCACAACTGTGTAGAAAAATGAAAATACCATACTCAGAATAACTGCCAATGCAAATATACAAACCAGGTCAGCAGTGACTATGTACAGACACCAGTTAGATCATTTTTATACAAATCTATATATTTCTGATTCTGTATTCCAGAACTATATCAAGCTATATTACACTCAATAAAATTGACTTTCAGACAAATTCCCCCGTATTCTGTATGCCTTGCACGGCGTGCAGGATTGGTGCAGGAGCTCAAGCAGGCAATATGTCTGCAGTGCGATTCAGGAACAGTCTGCAGGGGCGTGCATGAGCGCTCCTGCACTAGTCCTACACGGACTAAGCCCCTGTATGCAAATCACCCTATTTGCAGGAGAAATCCATGCAAATGAGGTGAATTTGCGATCCAGGTATGTTGCAACTGGCCGTGCAGGACTAGTGCAATCTGTAGAAATGTACACAGTAACCAAGGACAATTGTGCAAAATCCAAAATGGAGCCGTGACAGCTCCAAATAAATGCTGTATATCAGTCAGGAAGCATGCCAATGACCAAGTATAAGGCCATTGGCATTGCAAACAACATAAAGAATAAAAAAAAATCAACTTTTATTTTTTTTAGCCGATCTTGGCTGTTTAAGCGTAGGGCAACGGCGTGCAAACGGGATTGGGGGGAAAATTAGAAAATAAACTGAAAATAGGCATTCTAACTAAAATCACTATTCTGCCATACAAACCAATGGCAGGCAGAAGACAACATGGCCAGTGAGTAGTGGCTGCTAAGGGGGGAGGCTCAGTGTGAGACATGTAACTATGCATTAGCAGGCAATCCTATGCAAATGAGGGGAATGATAGTGAATCCCAGTTTTCCCCAGCATGCTAGTCAGGTCCCAACAGTGTAAGAGTAGGAAGAGCTTGGTGCAAGCCTAGGAGGTAGCTGACATCATAGGGGTGTGTGTCAGGCATACTGTAAGTGGATTGGAGCCCTGTGGCTCAGGTTTGCTCCTAGCTTAGCACAGCTAAGCAAGAGGGTGTGTCTGAATCTGCCTAGCACTATTTACATTGCCTAAGCGGGTGTGTTTTAAAGGAAGAAAAAAAGTTAAACCAGGAAATAGCAGCAATGTTTACATTTGAGCACTGTGTTTGCGCGGTGCACCCCTGGGCTTAAACGGGAAGGCAATGGGAAGGGAAAACAGCAGTAGGAAGGCAATCAAGGAGAACTAGCATAGCTGTCAGGTGAAATGTGTCAGAATCAGCCAATTATACAGGCAGCAGACCAGCCCAGCCCAGAACACTACTATAAACTATGCAAACACCTTCCACTCTGTTTTTCCCCATACTCTACACCACTGGTGTATACAAGCGGGGAACTTTTAACAAACAAAACTACAAAATGATAGGGGCTGCAGCAGGCAACATAGAACAACATGTGCAAGAGGCTGCGTGTGGTGAGGATGTGAATGTTGCCAATCAACCCACAGTGAGGAGACAGGGAAGAGTGTACAGACCCAGGGTAACCTGTGAGGGTGAGGGTCTACATGAGCTGGAGATAGTGGAGTGCTATAGGGTGGACAGGGACCTCCTACAGTGAATTGTTGAGCTGTGCCGGCCATGCCTGACACACCGAACAGACCAAGGGGAACCCATTCCAGTGGATACCAAGGTATGTGTAGGCCTAGGAATGCTAGCCACAGGTACCACCCAAAGCTCAACCGGGGATATCATGGGGATCTCACAGGCATCATCATCCAGAGTATTCCACCAGTTCTTGGATGCATGTCAGCACATGTCAGTGAGCACATACATTTCCTCACCACCGGTGAGGTGTTGGCCAGCAATATGCATCTCTTCCACCAAATAGCAAAATACCCTGAGGTAGTCAGTGCTATAGACTGCATGCACATATGCATCAAAGCACTGCCCGGTGATCAGGGTAAGGCCTATATCAACCGCAGGAACCACCCCTCCATCAACTGCCAGGTCATGTGCGATGCCCAAGGTGTTACAATGAATGTGTGTGCTGGCTGCCCTGGAATCTATGACTATTCACACATTTGGCATCTGATGCAGCTGTACCAGAGATTTCCCAGTGGGGACATCCCCTACGGTCACCTAGTGGGGGATGCTGGTTACACAATGGAGCCGTGGCTGATGACACCCATCAGAAATGCACACACACCTGAACAAGAACGCCATAATGAGGCACATGCACAGACCAGACTTATAATAGAGCATGTGTTTGGGATGCTCAAGTCACGGTTCCAGTGTCTGGACACATCTGGTGGAGCCTTGCAGTACTCACCAGCTACATGAACTCAAATTGTTATGGTATGTGCCATGCTACACAATATGATCCTACAGAAAGAGCTGCAGCAGGAACAGCATGGGGCAGGGCCACACAGCCCCCCACCAATGCCAAGTCCTGCACAGGCACAAAGTGACTCGGAGGATGAACAACCTGAGCCTGCCACAGTAGGGAGATGGAGGTGTGCCAAGTATGCCCTGGTCGTGGCAAAGAGACAATGCATAGCATATACACTGACACAGTAGGGACCCAGGGAATGACACCTCTCTCTGACTCGCACATACAGTAAAAGGGATGCCAAACATGACACTACCTCTGCTCAACCATGTATAGGGAGTCTGCTATGTGCATCCAACATAGGCAGCCCTCCAGCACCATCCTCAATCCTGGCACACCCACAATGAATGTGTTGTTACCTGTATCTATGGTATGGATGTGAGCATGCAAGGTAATTGAGTGGGCTGAATGTTATGGCAGCAGATGTAGACACCCATAGTGGCACCATGGCATCTGTAACACATACTGGAGTCACCATATTAGCCAATTCTACACAAGGTGACAAAACCCACTGCAAGAAATGTGCTGGTTGACATGTGTGTCCATATGACTCACACATGCCAGTCAGGGAGGTTCACATACCCAACAACAGTCTCAGCCAGCAAGACAGGTGTAGACAAACCCAAACAGAGCCTGTGCTGAATGATGCATATGGGTAACCTCTCCCCACGCCTACACAGACCGACTACAGCAGGTCAGGCAGTGGGATGTTAGTTCTGAAGGGTAGGACGTCAGACACTAATATGTAGGGCAACCAAAGCTAAGACCTGTAGTGTACTGCTATGCCTCTAGTCAGTATGATAGGTTAGAATACAGAATGAAATGGAGTACCTGACATACCCGCACAGTCTTAGCAAATGTGTGCAAGTTCCAGGTGTGCCCCCCCATCCTATGTAGATATGTAAAAACAGTAAGATGTGCCCCCCCAATCATGTCTAGAAATGTATAAACAGTCAGGTGTGCCTCCCAATCCTGTGTAGAAATGTAGCAACAGTCAGGTGTGCCCCCCCCAATCCTGTGTAGAAATGTAAAAACAGTCAGGTGTGTCCCTCCACAACCCTATGTAGAAATGTAGTAACAGTCAGGTGTGCTCCCCCACTCCCAAATAGACATGTAGAAACAGTCAGGTCCCCCCCCAAATCCTGTGTAGAAATGTAGTAATAGTCAAGTGTGTCCCCCCAAACCTGTGTAGAAATGTAGTAACAGTCAAGTGTGCCCCCCAATCCTGTGTAGAAATGTAGTAACAGTCAGGTGTTGCCTCCCGCCACGCTTATGTAGACATGTGGAAACAGACAGGTCTGCCCCTTCCCCCAATCCATTGTAGAAATGTAGTGACACTCAGGTGTGCCCCCCCCAGTCCTGTGTAGAAATGTAGTAATATGTATGATTAGGTAAATATGAGTAGAGCACAGATAGCCAGAGGTGGCCAAGGCAGCAAGATAGGTTGTAGCATTTGCACAATATGCAGGTCTGTGTGTGTTAGGATGGTGTATGTTTCATAATGTGTGAGAGTGGTCAGTATGTATGCATGTTGAGGTAAGACTACTGCTGATAACAGGGACAAGCCCGCATGATTGCAGTGCCAAAGACAATCCCCACCAGTATAACACATGCTAGCAGTAAGCCATTGTAAATGTATGGTGGTAATATGTGTCACCATCTGAAAAACTGACATGGCATGGATGTTGGGCTAGATATACAAGCAGTACACAGGGGAAAGTACCCCAGACATACAGTATATATTGTGTAACTGTGAAATGGTGACATCCTTGGATTTGTACATATAGGTATGCATCACAGTAACAGGACCTGTAGTAGGGGATACCGATGATGTCAGCATGAACACCTGCAGATCACAAAGAAGGTACGACTGATGTATTTGGAATCAGTTTATGTACCTGCACATGCCAGCAGAACTGTAATGCCCCATGCATATCTGTGTGTGAGATGCAAGTAGTGTCCATAGCACACCTGCACCCAGCCACACAAACTCCACCCACAGGCACTTCTCTGGCAATATCCCTGCTGTGAGGAATGGGTACAGTATGACCCCACCTGTATATGGCAATAGTGGAAGATGGCAGCATGCAGTGCAGGTGTCCCATGCAGGTGTGTTCCTAGCTGTAGGTAGCACCCTGCCAGCATCCACACCACCTGATCAAGACTGATAGAAGGTATTGGCATGAACAACTATCACATCTACCTTGTTATCCTAGGTGAATATACTGTATGGTGGTCTGGGACTGTAGGACTGACAGAATGCAACAGCTTGCCACATCTGGGTTGCATCAACACCTAATGCCCGACAGGCACCTGCCAAAGGCCCGTGTCTCACATGTACTGCCAATGCATGTTATGTCATGGACACCCAAATAACAACATAACACACTCCATTTAAGCCATATGCAATGCCATGTGGACAAACCACAGTAACATATCCACCATGCCCCACTGCAGGAACTGTGGACCAATACTAACACACACCTGTGATGTGGTGATACCCTTATGGAAAATATCACACAATACATGCATAATGTATGGAAGAGGTTAGAATAACAGAGGGGGTTGTGGGAGCATGGGCAGCATGAAATGCGCAAGGTCTGACACGAAGCTGTGTGCACACTATCCCTGGCTGCAAACACATAAATTGGTGGCTGCACATCTGCCAGTACACCACAATAGGGTAAATGTTCTGAGCCATGACCCCTGCCTCTGGCTAACATGTGCAAATCTGTACAGCTGTGAGGCATTGCCACAGCAAGATAAGGCCATACTGCCATGTTGATGGGTAGACAAGTATAGGATCCTCTGCCAGCACTGTACCAAGGTGCTGAACTGGATACATAAACCCAGCACCAAGTGTCTGCAGCTCCCCCTCCAGAATGCCATAACTTACCATGAATACGTAGGTGTCTGCCCACAATACCAGACACAGCTACAGTCACCCTTGTCCCCCAAGTCATCACTGTGAGTAAGAATGTCCACCTGACAGTACATGAGGACAGAAAACATCACTGTGTATAACAGTACACATGTTTGAATATCTCTGCTAACAGCTGAAGCAGCACAGACACAATCACCTACAGTACACACTATCCCCTGCACAGTTTGTCCCCATATTGCCAAATGATAGACAGATACCCTGCAGAAACAGTATGGTACCCGTAGGTGTACAACACAAAGGTCTGCACTGCAGTACAAACTACCTGGAATAGATCCACACATTCAGTACAGAAGGGCATACTGGGCATGCTCATACACTTAAAGAAATTAAGTCAGTGTTAGCCAGCAACATACCGAAAGGTCATACTGGGCATTGTCACACACTTAAACAAATGAAGGCCATGTCTGCAAACAACAGTGGACCAGACATATCTGGCATTTGCAGGTTTTAGTGCAGACACTCCTCAGTATGAAGCACTCATGCTTTGCACACACACTGGATAGGAATACAGGCATATATCCAAGGACAACACACTATAATAAGCCAAAAGTAGATGTACCCAGATGTGTGGAAGAGAGTGACTGTCAAAGGGTCCATTATGAGTCCTGTTCCACCCAGCACACAGCCAAATGGCTACAACCACATGAGGTTTGGATGTCATTCACTGTAGAACTTAGCCACTGGTATCTGTCAGCATGATGGACTATGTGGTGCAAGTGCTAGCTGTGTAACATGACTATACAAGGAAGTAGTTGTCTAGCAGCTGTATACATGTACCTGTGGAATATAACCCTGCATGTGCCCGCAGGTGGTGTGTCAACCTGTAGATGAATGGATTATGGCCCATGCACACACACTGCCCTCCCCATAGCCGTACTATGACAAGCCTGCTGAGGTCATTCACTTTGAAATACACCCTTGTGAACGGTGTAGGCCAGTAATCTCTCTGGCACTTCCTTTAACTGTGTACTGCTGTAGTGTGATAAACTAGTTAGGTAGGAGTTCTAATCCCAGACATGGCACCTGTGTCTGTGTGTGTGTGTGTGTGTGTGTGTGTGTGTGTGTGTGTGTGTGTGTGTGTGTGTGTGTGTGTGTGTGTGTGTATCACTGTCTGTGTAGAGAGCAATGCTTTTAGGCTACTCACACTCACTACAATTCAAATGCCCTACTTTGTCAAGGCTGCTGATGTCATATACTGCGAAATACACCTTTTGGAAAGCTCTAGACCAGTAATCTCTGTGGCGTGTCCTATACCTGTGTACTGCTGTAGTGTCATAAACTAGTTAGGTAGGAGTTCTAATCCCAAACATGGCAAGTGTGTGTATGTCAGTGTTTGTGTAGACAGCAATGCTTTTTAGGTTAGTCACACTCACTACAATTCAAATGCCCTACTTTGTCAAGGCTGCTGATGTCATACACTGTGAAATATACCTTTTGGAAAGTTCTAGCCCAGTAATCTCCATGGTGCATCCTATACCTGCTTACTGCTGTAGTGTAATAAATTAGTTAGGTAGGAGTTCTAATCGCAGACATGGCAACTGTTTGTGTGTGTGTGTGTGTGTGTGTGTGTGTGTGTGTGTGTGTGTGTGTGTGTGTGTGTGTGTGTGTGTGTGTGTGTGTTTCAATGTCAGTGTAGGGAGCAATGCATTTTAGCCTAGCCACACTCATTACAATTCAAATACTTTGGCAATCCTGCTGATGTCATTCATTGTGAAATACACCTTTGGGGAAGGAGTACTTCAATAATCTCTGTGGTGCATCCTATAACAGCTGCATGCTCTATTGTGTTATAGAACTCTGGTAGTGGTTTTATTCCCACACGTCGGTTATGAATGTTTTGAGTGTGTTTCAATGTCTGTGTAGGGCGCAATGCATTTTAGCCTAGCCACACTCACTACAATTCAAATGCCCAACTTTGGCAATCCTGCTGATGTCATTCATTGTGAAATACACCTTTAGGGAATGAGTACTCTAGTAAATCTTTTGCTGCGTCCTATGGCAGCTTCATGCTGTAGTGTGATATATAACTCTGGGAGGGGTTTTATTCCCACACATGTTGGTTGTGGATGTTTTGTGTGTGTTTCAATGTCTGTGTAGGGAGCAATGCATTTTAGCCTAGCCACACTCACTACAATTCAAATGCCCTACTTTGGCAATCCTACTGATGTCATTCATTGTGAAATACACCTTTGGGAAAGATGTATTCCAGTAATCCCTATGGTGTGTCTTAAAACAGTGTCATGCTGTAGTGTGATATAGAATTCTGGGAGGGGTTCTATTCCCACACATGTTGGTTGTGGACATTCTGTGTGTGTTGTAATGTCTGTGTAGGAAGCAATGCGTTTTAGACTAGCCACACTCACTACAATTCAAATGCCCTACTTTGGCAATCCTGCTGATGTCATTCATTGTGAAATACACCTTTGGGGGAAAAGTACTCCAGTAATCCCCGTGGTGCATCCTCTAACAGCTTCATACTGTAGTGTGATATAGAACTCTGATACGGGTTCTATTCCCACACATGTTGGTTGTGGATGTTTTGTGTGTGTTTCAATGTCTGTGTTGGAAGCAAGGCATTCAGCCTAGCCACACTCACTACAATCTGAATGCCCTACTTTAGCAATCCTGCTAATGTCATCCAATGTGAAATACACCTTTGGGGAAGGAGTACTCCAATAATCTCCATGGCACATCCTATAACTGCATAGTGCTGTAGTGTAATAAACTAGTTAGGTAGGAATTCTAATCCCAGGCATGACAAGTGTGTGTCTCTGTGTTTGTAACTTGTATCCTGTGTGGAGGTGGTTGTGAGTGTGTAACAACTGGGCTCAAGGTGGAGCGGGATTTGCAAACTTCTTATATGGTGGCCCTAGTATGTATCACAATGTCCACTGTACAGGGATAACAGATGTGAAATAGCCAAGAGGCTGGGGTGCAAATTCACACCCATACATGTGACATCAAAGCCAGGCAAACAAAGTTAGCAACTGTAGTATTACCCAGTGAAGACTCTCAACCCATGTCTCATACACACACACTTGCCTAGGCAACAGCCGCTATGTTGGTAGTACCCTGCATATTGCCCACTGACAGTAACTATGGTGTGATTGCAGTGTGCTACAGAGGGCATGGCACTCTGTCCAGCTGTCCAATAGGCACATACATGCTGACAGTGCACCTTCCCCATGTTCCCTACTGGACAACTGCAACACTTGTGGTGCCATCACATGTGACCCACAAAAGACATACCATGGCTGAAAACAAGCCCTCTATGGACAGATGCCACTGACACCAGAGATTGCCGGTATCATGCTATCAATGTAAGTGCAGGGTAAACCTGCTGTCCATTACCAGTTCCCACCACATGAGGCCAGGACTGGCACATCTGATGATAATCTGTGTACACAACATGGGCCAGACACCCTAGGTACAGTTCCACATCACTGTACATGCATGTGGGAGGTGTGCACAGCCCAGATGTCGTCCATGTCATGGACTAAAGAACACATACATGTCAAGCAATGCACAACATTGGCCACACACAATAGTCACCCACGTGACTGGATGGTGAATGCAATACCCACCTGTGTGGGCAAATCCAGAAACTACACCCCTGAGCTACAATGCAGACCATTGTCATGTGGGTTGATGCCAAGGTATACCCATCACATTGCCTTGTATAGCTGTCTTGCACAGTTGACCACTACACACCTGTGAAGCAATGCAACCATGCATGTCAATACCGGCACCCTGTGTGTATGTGTGTGTGTGCGTGTGTGTGTGTGTGTGTGTGTGTGTGTGTGTGTGTGTGTGTGTGTGTGTGTGTGTGTGTGTGTTGTATGATCGCACTCACACTCACTACAACCCCCATTGGCATACTGAAGCATGCTGTCCAATGTCAGACACCTCCACATACCCGTTGCCCATATAACCTATGTATGACCCCTGTGGTGCATGTGGTACCTGCACAGTAATGTGCTGTAGCAATCTCACTAGTGATGAGTTGTATTCCTGGCCTTGTCATGTGTGTCAATGTGTGTGTGTCCCCATGAGAGTGTGGCTGTGTTGATACTGGCACCTGTTCATGCAGACAGGCACATGTACTACACCTACCATATAGCTACCATATCCCTGTTGTAGATGCCACTCACCATCACATATATGTTTTGAGAGCCCCTCAACATGTAACCTATGTGCTGCATCTGATAACTGCATAGAAATGTGATAGCACTACATAGTCATCAGGGGTTTGACACCCTGTGCTGGTAGGTGTGTGACACACACATGCTTAAGTTTTACTCTACCACCCCTCACTGACTTTACTTTTCCTCTGTCTGCCTCTCTCATTCCCTGTCTGGTAGATGTGGAGACCTAAACCTGCTTTGCTTAGGCAACAGCATGTGTATTGTAAGTAATGCTCATGATCAGCGGATGGCGTCTGCATGAATTGCAGTCCTCCTCTAGCTGATTACATGTGGAACAGCTGTGGTAACATTTCCATATCCAATTGCATGGAAACACACTCCAATATCTAGGAACATCATGTTGGTGTTGGGCCTTTTCATGCACTGTGAGCAGGAACTAGATTGGTTGTTTGGCAAACAGCATCACAGATGGATTGGGGATTTACCTCTAACAACATACACTGCGAAAACAGGCCAACACATAGGAGGAGGATGTGCCTGACTTGTCTACAGACTATAATTGCTGCTATACTGCAATTGAAGTAATGTTGGTTTTACAGGGTGTATGTGGATATGGCTGTCCTACATGTTTTAATACCTGTCTTGTCATAGCTATGTTTATGAGGAAACCCCCATCTGTAGGGTCATCCGCAGACTGGGCAGTGTGTGTGGTACCTTTCGTTTCTTGTGTTACCCACAGAGCACCTATCTGCGAACTGCAGAAGGTAGTATGAGGATTGCAGTCTGTAGATGGTGACAGCCGTGAGAGTTACTGACTTCATATCCATCACAGGACATATGTTGCAACAAGCACTGTTACAACAGTAAATGTATGAGGTTATCACAGCAACATCTCAATATTGGCCCTGTGTTTGTGCCTCCAGCCACAGCTCTGTCAACCTTTGTACATATGTCATGCAGTAAGAGGTGCATATGTGCTGTACACCATATTTATTGACATCATATCTGATAACAAGCCAGTGAGATATCAGACTGCTACACATGTTATGTATAGTAGGGGCTATATTTGATGACATAACCTGGACATTCTGTGGCTGTGTGTACAGAAATGAGGTCTGTGTACTTATGGTGATTGTTGACAGTGAGTGTATTGTTAATATGTACCTTGGCCTGTGTACAGACTGTGGTAGACATCATTGTTCTTGGTCCTGTTCTATCTGATGTTACATGCTGCTGAACTGTATATTACCCTATTGGCATACATGTTTGTAGGGCCAAACACACACATGTCCCACACCACAGACAAGCATCGGACCACACTGTGTAGCAGCCCAGTATATGTAGTGGTAGTGTGTGAGAGGCACATATGAGGATGGTGTTGAACAGATAGTCCATATACTGTAATATTACGCTAGCTTACCATATGTGGCTGTGTACACATTGGTTGTGGTTATGCACTTTCACACAGGTGTCTGTTACTCTGTGCTGTGACATGCCTGTAGATCCTGCTATATATGCAGGTACATGTGTATTCCCCCATAGGAAGTGTAAGGCTGTGTTAAGCCAGTCTGTCTGTAGCCTACATAGTGCTTTGTTATGTGCCTAACAGCTTAATGTACTTACCCAGTGAGATGTCATGTCCAGGTACTTGCCAGATGTACTGCTGCCAGGCCACCATAACAGTCATGTATGTCAGACAAAGCAGTGGGATGCTGTAGAGATGTATGTCAATAACTAGTGGGTAGTATGTGGCCATGGCACCTCTGTACCAGTGGTTATTATGTGTCAAGACAGACAGGGGTGTGTGAATGCATAACCTATGGGGGCAAATGTATACCAGTCGTTACATGTTATACCCATCTACATGGCTGTTAACATCCACATTGTCAGGCTTAGTCCACATGTCTTGCACTAAGGGGTTCTGTGTATACCTCTGGACTGTCCAGAGTATGTCAGACTGTTCACATATGTTGGCCATATCTCTTCTGTAGTCCACAGGAGCATTACTGTGCTAACAGTGGTACTGTACTATGATGTCCTTAGGATGTCTGTCAGTAGCCAATGGTGCACATGTTAAAAGCAGATGTGACCTCCCACACACACCATGTCTGTGAAGACAATCCCTATTACAGTAGCTATTCTGCATATATACCTGCAATACATACCTGACATCCCCTTGCACTACGAAGTTGGGACTATTGGCGCTGAGGTAGGGCTCCACTCGATGTTCGGGACATATGGTGAACATATATGTATATCTAATTATCCATATATCTATATAGATATATACACATATACATATCGACATACATAGATGGATATGTATATGTACTTATATATATATATATATATATATATATATATATATATATACACATACATACATATAAACACTCAGATATATACAGATACAGAGCAATATACGTCTACACATATACAAATAGAGATACATATGCACATATACATATGGATATCCACATATATATTGATAGTAGTAGATATATCAGAATAGATATGTATTCACATATAGTTGTACATATCTACATATATACCAACAGAACTAGGCATAACTGTACACATAGGATGTGCATACATATATAGCTATATATACATTTATCTATATATACATATATATATATATATATATATATATATATAGATATAGATATATATATATAGGTCTACCTGACATTGCTGACAGTCCAGAATGTCGACAACCATATGGCTGACACCATATGATCGACATTCTGATTGCCGACAATGGAAAACCTGCATCTCACTATAGTGCAGAATGGAAAGATTTCCATTCCTGCACTGTAGTGCAATCTCGAAGTTGGTATATTAAAGTTACAGGGGGTGTGGAAGCGGAGCCCCCCAAGGAGGGAGCAGGGGGGTGGAGCCCCCCTGCTAGCACTTTAAAGGAAATTTTATTTCCTTTTTTGTGGATTTCTTCATAATATCGAGATTTTGAATGTCGGCCATATGGTGTCGGCCATATTGTTGTCAGCATTCTAAAACTGACACATTATGAAGTAGATCCATTTATATATATATATATATATATATATATATATATATATATATATAGATATAGATATATATATATATATATATATATATATATTTGTACATATGAAGAAATGTACACATGGCCATATATATGTTGCACTATACAGATGTGTATACAGACATATGTATGAGTATACATGTGTATTTACATGTAGACATATATAGACCTATTATACATATATAACCATATTCCTGTCATGTGTAAACCTCACGGTTGTGTATACCCTCCCAGATGTATCTCACCATATGTATCTGCTATGTATACATTATGATAAACCAACATATGTAATGCAACAGTCATATTAATAACAAGGACTACATAATTTAGGAAGTAAAGGCAATTGTTCAGGAATACTTAATATGTGTATTGACAGCTATATTGGTAAAAAAAACAGCTGTCTTCACAGGGTTCATGGCATAGTGGTAAGTGTTGTGACATTAGTGTACAGGGTCCTGGGTTCAAGACCTGGAAGTGTTGTTTATTTTGTTGCTGGGCAGAACAAGGACTGTTGGATACAGAGTGGTTAAGGCAGTGTTACTACCACAGTCAACCGAATATGCTTGGGTACAGGTCACCGTCACACACAATAATCATGTGTTGTAATGCATGTTGCATACAGGTCAACTTGATCACCTCAGTGTCTATGTGCAGGAAGCACCTGGAGGATTGGCTGATGCATGTCACTCACACCCAGAGGGTCATGACAGTAGTGTCTATCGATAGATGCCTGCTGCCACCTGGCAGGTGGCAGGATAACACTGTACACACAACCCTTACACAACACATCTCCCCTTGGACAATAGCTAGATACACAGCTATGACCACCTGCAGGGAAGCACACCTGTACTGACACATGTGTATGTGTGCATGACTGAGTATAGCAGTGTCTGTGTGTTAGCACACCTGTACTTGGGAATTCCACGAGGGCCTTTAAAACCAATGCAACACCCATTGCCATAGTAAGTTGTGGCTGCTGCTGTATGGGACATTACATGTACCCTGTTAAGCTGCCCCATACTGGCTACATGAACCTTGCAGTACCAGCACAACAGTGTTTTACAAATGGGGTGATATGCATGGGATACCCATTGTGTTCTGGCATGTGTGTGTAGGCGTGCATGTCCGTATATCTGTAGGGGACAGCATTCTGAGGCTACATACTCCTATTACAATGCCCATTGCCACACAGTAATACAGATAGTGCTGTTGCTGCCCATAGATGAGGCATGACAATGCAACACCCTACTACGCATGTGGCATGTGCATGAGATGCATTTCCCTGTAGTACCACTGTTGGAGTATACTATGGGTTGTATTCCAATCACAGCCAATGTGTGATGGTGGGTATGACAGAGTGTCATCATAGGTTTCAGAGAGTACAATATTCACTGGGGGATGTGGGTGCTGTGTACACTGTCATTGCACCAAGGTACACCTGGTATATGTCACAAGTACCACGTTATGGTCACCACTGTCACCATCAACCATACAGGTAACTGTTAACGCAATCCAAGCCAGTTATGCATGTGATGTGTGCAGCCTACCTGTAACACATTGAACACACAGTCAGGTTAGTTAGCAGCAATAGGCCCTGGTATCTTGTATGGGTGTTTGGCTGTTACGTGTCTGTAAGTGTATATATGATGGTATGTCACACTATGTATTGTCCAACTACACCCATCACAACCCCCACTAGTATACTGTACATGTCTCGGGATGTTCTGCATGTAGCATGTAACCTGGGACACACCTCACCCTAAATGCTGTGTGGTGTGTGCAATGTAAGCCACACACTTCAGTATCACTATATAGCTTGTTAGGGGTCTACTCCCAGTGTTGCCAAATAAAAGTGTGCATGTATGTGGATGGGTCTACATCAGGTTGCAAGGTATACATGCCTCAGTGGGCAACCTGCCCATGTGGCACAGGCAATAACCGGTTTAGTAACCTGTAACATGTGTTCAACTGTATGCCAGATATGTCACACCCATGGTGTCACCACAGTGACATACCCCATTGTGGAATATGAGTGCAGACCATCCTTGTGCTGACACATGTAAACATACAACACAAATGGATAACATTATAGAGACAACATCAAACCAGTGTTACTAACAGCTATAAGGCATCATTGCTGGACGGCTACACTACCTGCCATATATGCAACACACTCTACTCCCTACAACATGTTACACTGCAGTACTGTGGTACACTGTAGTGCAGTCACTGTGTGCATCAGAACCATATCCGCCTGTCCCTGCATTGCTGGTATGGTTGGCAGGGATGTGGCACAGGTATTATCAAATGCACAGGGCATTCTAGTGCTGCCACATATACACCTACAACACATATGGATAACATTAAAGAGACCACATTGAACCAGTGTTACTAACAAATATAAGGCATCATTGCTGGACGGCTACACTACCTGCCATATATGCATTACCCTCTACTCCCTACAACATGTTACACTGCAGTACTGTGGTGCACTGTTGTACAGTCATCATGTGCATCAGAACCATATCAGCCTGTCCCTGCATTGATGGTATGGATGACAAGGATGTGGCACAGGTATCATCATATGCACATTGTGTGATGTTGGTTTGCCAGAGGCCGAGTATGGGCCATACATTTGACACCATGTGTGTGGGTGAGGGGTGTACTGTGGAGAGCTGGGTGAGGTGATGTGGTGTGTGTAGCTATGGGGCTGCCCTAGGTGTGTTTGCATAGTGTGTGCATATGCATGCACACAGTTCTGTCATGTGGCTGCCCTACACAGGTGTTTATGGACAGCTGCAGAACATAGTTAGAAGGGTGTGCAGTTCACTGCCTCTGGCCACAGACACATGGACTGTGCCTGCCAGGGGTTCCACGGGCACATCCAGGTACAGGCCATGATGTGCTTCTCTCACCTGCTGATGACAAATTTCCACTGGTACCAGGTCCCTCCTTGGACTGGCCAGAACTACGTACATGTGGCCTGCTGTGGTGTGGTGTGGACAGCACACCCCCTGCACTGCCAGGGCTGCTACTGCCACTATGGGAGCCTCTTGGTGTCCTAGCACATCCACGTTGACTGCCAGCTATTGGTGTTGCTGGCCCACATCCACACAGGTGTCACTGCATCCCCACCACACATTGAAGCATGGACACACCACTGCCAATGAGGGTGATCATTGCATCATGCCATCTATCTGTGTGCTCGGAATAAGCTCAGATGGCACCCGACAGTTCACAGAGATTGTCGCTTACAGATGCGAGAGCAGCTCTCTGCAGCCTCAGTCCCTGTCTGGTGTAATGTTCCATACGTGCCCACGCTGCCATGACAGCCTGAAACATGCGCCTGCTGGTACCAGCTATGTCGCCTATGCCAGGCTCATGATGTCCAGTGGCCCTACCATGAGCACCCTAGGACATCCGCCTATGTGGTGCCCTGCCGGACATCTGGCTATGCCTGCTGCAACCGAACACAGTAGGCATGGTTACCACACTTCCCTGTGCACTGCCACCAAACGCCAGCTGTTCCTCCACTATGGCCACTGGTGATGGGGTATGTGTAGGCACTGAAACTGTGTGCAGGGTTGGGGTGGCTAAAAGGGGGATGTCAAATGTTGGCACAGTGTCAATCCCTGGCAACCCCACCTGTGCCTCAACAGTACTATCATCATCTTTGGTATCTATATGGACACCAACATTAGATTGCATGCAGGAGGGACCCTGACTCCCCTTGCCACCTGTGGGGGAAAACAATACATGCACTTTAAAACCTGTACAGCATTACCTAACAGTACACATGCACACCCAAAGACACACACACACACACACACACACACACACACACACACACACACACACACACACACACACACACACACACACACCTACGTCCGGAATACCTACCTGTCCATGGCTTTACAGACAGTCCCACATATATGGACAGGTGCACAGAGAACTAATCTAAGGGGTGGCGAAAGCCAACACATTCTGACTAGGCTTATAAATGCCCTTGGGCAGATAACCTAGTACTTACCTATGAACCTATATGTCCATGTGTTACCCCATCCCTGCATCACATTTGTTAACATACACATATTGATACCACTCATTAACATATCAGGCCTCTAAATGCCCACACAAGTGGCCACAACACAAGGCCTGTTGCTACTTTACCTGCCTGACCTGTGTGTAGTGGTTTTACATGGCCTCACTGCTGTCATTCATTATGCACCCTCTGAATGTCCGGACATGATGTGCATGGTCCCTATATGTGTGGGATACTATGTTGTATCCATTATATCTCGCACTGGTGTGTCATGTGTATGTAATGCTCAGTACATGCCAGATATGCTGCTCCTTCAGCCTATCATGTGACAACTGTAATACTTGTATACACTCCGTGGTGTTGACTAGTACTTCCCCAATGCATCTGTAGTGCTACATACGTGGATTGTAGGTGACCTCTCTGTTGTCTGCGATATTAAGGGTGTACCTGGTGTCTACCTTCCCTCTGGATGCCTGTTCCATGCTACAGATCATATTATACTGTTTGCTCTCCTGTGATTACACACATGACAGGTATTCCTGGTGTGTAATGTGGCAGTCCATGTCCATGTACTGCACATTCCCAAAGGGAGGTGCAGCCATATGAACACCTCACAATCACACATGTGCAGACATGGCCACCCACACAAATACACACATGCGCACACTCATCCTACGTGCATCTACCTCCATCCACTTCACCAGAGTGACCCTGCAGACAAACTAACTAACCACCAGGTCGCACACACACACACACACACACACACACACACACACACACACACACACACACACACACACACACACACACACACACACATACAGGTGAGGTTGCACAATGATAGTACACACAGTCCTCTTATTACCCATCTGTCGACATGCAGAACATACGGTACAGAACAGCATGCCAGTTCAACTATAGTCAATCCATCCTAGCAACAGTATACATGTGTGTGATGCATGTGCTGTGTCACTAGGTAATGCCCCTTCCACTGGATACTACTGCACCCATGTACACAGTATTCTTGTGCACCTGCTCTGCACCCTGCCATGTACTATGCAGCACAACTCACAGGTGTACAACCCATTGCAGAATGTGTAGTACTGTGTCAGTTATGTCAGCTTTACTTCTCACAGCCCCTAAGTTTTGCAGCAACACATACCTGGGATGATATGTGGACAATTGTCATTGGTGAAAGTCTGATGCCTGATTTACAGCTGTCAACATCAACAGATCATGTATGACCACTCCTATACTCTTACACTGACAACTATCAGAGCATACCATGGCTATGGGGGGTGTATACGCATTTATTGATATGACACACACATCCTTGATCTGCCATGGGACCACATCACTGCATATCTTAGCAGTACACAAGCCCAATATGTGACATATGTCCTGTACTGTCACATGCAGTGTCTACAGATTGAGTTAGGTCTGTGGCTGCTGGCCACAATGCATACACACCATGTGGGCATATGTGTGCACACCATTATCATGATGGTTTATCACACCTCTTGTGTGTACTACAGCAGTCACTACTCCTGGTAGGGGTATACCAACGTGGGCCATCTGCATTTGTCAGTGTATGTTCAGTCTGCCCTACACATGTCCCCCTATTCTGCATGATTGCAAGGTCCACTCATGTGCACATCCAATGGTGTTCACACACTGCCATCACTATTGCTGTGTGGGTAGGGTTACAGCTGCCACAGGTCCTGAACCTGACTATGTGCAGATAGAGCTATTCCTAGCATCCTTAGGATACCTGCTGCAGTGCACTGGTGTGTCATGCTGAACCCCTCCCCCACTCCTTCAGCCTTTATGCAGATGCATGGCAAGTAAGGCTTACACATGTGTGTCACTTTGCAGTGTCCCATACACTGAACACCACATGTTGCAGCCAAGATATAGCTGATAATGTGGACTACTGTAATGCCTTATACCATAGTGTATCTCTGCAGCAGTTGCCATTGTCATACAGGTATCTACACTAGTGTTGCACTGTATATGGGTGTTGTTCCGAACATGTCCTTACTGTAGACCATGTCTACCACCAGTATGTTACTCCCTGTGGACACATTCCACAATGACAGGATGTTAGTTATCATGCAGATGTCTGACATACCCTTCCAATACCCCATCATGGTCACCCCTGTGAGACCGTGCATTTCACAGCAACAGTACATGCACATGTACAGCATGCATTCAGGGTAGGTGTGTTAGATGTGTGCATGGAATAAACCATCACCATTACATGCCCGGTGAGTTGGCAAGCATCTACATAAAACATACTCACCAGCTACAGGCTGCTGCCATGGTGGTTTCCCGGAGGGACCTACATAAGATGATGAGAGATGCAATGTCAGTGGCCAAACCTGTGGCAGTGCTACAGGGTGGGTGCAGTATTACAATACACCAACAGTACATTCCCATGATATTACCACATCTGGACATCTGTTTATCACTACAATGCAACAACACAATATATCTATGACATGTCATATATGCATGCTCTAGCTGTACCAGTGTGGATGTATACACAACAGTGGTCTACTGATGTGCCCTGTGTCCTTACCTGCATGCTCGTTGTCCAGTGTGTGGGAGACATCTACCTCCATGAAGGTGTCCAGTGGTTGACGGCTGGCCAGACGGGCAGGTGCCACAAGGCTGGCCAGGAGCTTCTCCACACATGTCAGGTGGGGATGGATGGCATGCCCCTCCCCCGTGGCAAGGTGATACCCCTGGACTGCAGCAGTACGCCAATGGGCATGGCAAAGCAGGTCAGTACAATGATGCCGGACCTGCTCATAACTGCGGTTGTGCAGTCCAACATCATTGACCCTGTGGACTAGGTCATTCCACAGGGCAGGCCACTCCTGCTGCTCAGGTTCAGCCCTGCCAAACAGCACTGGGTAGTGCTGGATCAAGTGTGATATCACCACATCATTCTCTGCTTGTGAATAGGTGAGCAACCGTGCATGTGACATCTTGACTGAAAGACATAAAGATGGAAACAGGTCTGAGCAACTCATACAGCAAGGTTACCACAGTTTGTAATACACATCTCTGTCACCCCCCCACCATATCAGCTTCAACAAACTGTACACACAACTCATTAGGTATGGCTACAGCTTACCTGCCAGTGGGACAGATATTGTATTGTACCACACTTCCTGCTATGTGATTGTAGCCATATCCCCTGTGTGGACACTATCATTGCTGGCCTGTTAAAGACTATTCACCTGCATGCCATTGTCAGGGCTACTATGGTTCCATATATGCCAGTGGTATGACTGCTTTGGGATTGCTGCACATCTGACATTCTGTGTTATTGGGGATATCTATGCATGCTGTTGGACATGTACCAGGATTGTATAGACTATTACTACCAACATATGTTCTATAACAGTGACACAATAATATGTATATGTTCTACTGGTCAGCAGAACCACCTCTCCAAACCCATCTGCCCATGATACCTGGCGACATCACATGTGTGTCCCAACCTAGGGCTTCCTCATGTACTGGTCCAGCAATACCAACAGGTGGAACCAACCCAGGGGATGTTGTCTCCCCCTCCTCAGGGTACACACATACATTTATTTATTTATTTTCAGTTTGATTACCGGGGAAGTCCACTGGGCCAAGAAGTGCCCATTTTCAGTGGAGGCCCGGGGAGAAAACCTCCATGAACAGTATAATACAATATAGGTTACAAAATGCAAATAAAGGTTGCAAAGTGAAATACCATACAGTATAGGTTGCAAAATACAAAATAAAGGTTACAAAGTGAAATACAAGAGTAGGGGTCATACATTCAAGAGTTGCAGAGTGTAATATAGCAATAACCCACGCCTGGGTGTGGCTAATGCAGGATTTAACCACGGTTGGCGTGGTTTGGGCCCGGAGGGGGAAGCCGGAGGGACCAAACAAAGACAACCGTGGTTAAATCCCGCATTACCCACACCCAGAAGTGGTTATTGTTATTATATAATGACATTATTTAAGAAAAGAAATAATTACTTTTCTTAAATAATGGCATTGTATAATGCCTCTTGCTGCCCTTCCACAGCTGTCTGGTATTCCGGTAGTTCTGATGTACTGCGCATGCCTACGCAGTACATCAGAGTTGGGCAAAAGCAACGGAGAACGCAAGATCTCCATTGCTTTTTACTGTTTCGCTATGTTAAATATGTTTAACATAGTGAGACAGCTTTAAAATAAGCAACGGAGATCTCCGTTACTTATTTTAAGCTGTCTCGCTATGTTAAACCCATTTAATATAGCGAGACAGGTTTAAAGCAACGGAGATCGCAAGATCTCCGTTGCTTTACATTGTGTCGATATGTTAAAGGAGTTTAACATAGCGAGACAGCTTTAAAAAAGCAACGGAGATCTGCGTTGCTTTTTAAACTGTGTCGCTATGTTAAACTCTTTAACATAGCGAGATAGTGTTATACTAACAGAAAAAGTCTGGACCGGACCTTTTCCGTTAGTATATTGAGGATTTAACGGGCACGCTGGTTGGGCTGGCCAATCAGCGTGCACGTTTTAGAGGAAGAATTGTATAATATACATTATGAGACAGTTTAACAACTTGACGACAGAGTGTTTTTTTTTTTTTGTTTTGATGAAACAATGTTTACATGCTTTGAGTTAATTAAAGTCTGCTAGTTCTGGATCTTTTGAGAAATAAGAATAAGTATGAGAGTATAGTGGAGTGGGGGTAAGAAGAGCTTAGTGGGGAGTCCCTAGAATTTATGTGGGGTGAAAGCAGGAGCATTTCCATTTGGAAGACAGGTGAAGAAAAAGTTGAGTTTTGAAGGATTCAGTGTTGGGTATAGTCCTAAGTGAAGGAGGCAGAGAGTTCCATTTTAAAAGTTGAGTTTTGAAGGATTCAGTGTTGGGTATAGTCCTAAGTGAAGGAGGCAGAGAGTTCCATTTTTAAAAGTTGAGTTTTGAAGGATTAAGTGTTGGGTATAGTCCTAAGTGAAGGAGGCAGAGAGTTCCATTTTTAAAAGTTGAGTTTTGAAGGATTCAGTGTTGGGTATAGTCCTAAGTGAAGGAGGCAGAGAGTTCCATTTTTTACCTAGAGAAAAGGAGAGTAAAAGCTGGCCAGTGAGTCATTTGGGTTTAAGAATGGAGATTAGGTTTGGTGTTCAGATCTCAGTGATCTGTTAGGGATGTATGGAGGAAGGATGTCCTTTAAGGCTGGGCATTTATCAGGGGAGAATATTAGTTTGTGAGCAGTGGTTAGTTGTAGATAGTCTAGGTGGTTAGAGAGTTCTAACCAGTTCAGAGAGTGAAGGCAGTGGTGAGTTGATGTTTTGGATTTGGTGGCAAATTTAGAGATCTTATTATAGCAAGCTTTGAGCTTAGAGGTGTTTGTAAAAGACAAATTGGTTAGAAGAGGGGCTCCATATAGAAGAGAAGGTAGGAGGTAGGTGGTTGCCAGGGTATACCTAGTGGAGATGGAAAGAAAGTGATTTTTCCTATATAGGATACCTAGCTTTTGGTGGGTTTTCTTTATCTTTTGTTGTATGTGAAGATCAAATTTGAGGTGTTCATCTATGGTAATGCCAAGGTGTTTTGCAGAGGGGACCACTTCAATGGCAGTGTTAGTTTGGCTTAGGACATTGAAAGTGTTTTTGTCCAAAGAGGAAACATTGGAGGGGAGAAAAATTAGTATTTTGGATTTATTGGAGTTGAGAGAAAGGTGGTTTTGGTGCATTTAGTTTTCTGTAGTGGTAAAGGCTAATTGGGTTTTGGTCAGTAGTTCAGGAAAGTTTGGGGCAGAGCAGACCAAGGTAGAGTCATCAGCATATTGGATGACTGTGGTGTCAGGGATGAAGGTGTGAAGGTTATTTCTAAAGATGTTGAAAAGCATGGGTCCAAGGATGGACCCCTGAGGAACGCCAGTAGGTGTAGGCAAGAAGGAAGAGAAGGAGTTCTTCCATTTGACTGCTTGAGATCTATCAGATAGGTAACTGGAGAACCAGGAAAGAGTATTTGGGGAGAGATTGCGATTAACCAGATGATGAAGAAGGTGAGTGTGGGAGAACCTTATTTGCAGTGCCAAAAATACATAAGAACTTAATAAACCCACCTTTCAGACCACTAATTGATGGACGCGGGTTGATTACTTATCCCTTCGCTAAAGTTGTAGATAGTATTCTGAAAAAATACTTGGCTAATGAAACTCAAGTCTGCAGAAACTCCTGGTCATTCCTTTATGACATCAACAAGTTGTACTTTGACGCTCATAATAACTTTTTAACTATTGATGTGAAAGAACTATACACATCAATCCCCCATTTGGAAGGTTTAGAATGGGTGAGTTTATTTTTATATGACAAAAAAGCCAACAGTCAAGAGATTCCCTTAGTGGAAACACTACTTGACATCATTTTAACCAACAATTTTTTCACCTTTCAGAATATGCATTACTTACAAAAACAGGGGGTAGCCATGGGTTCCCCCTGTGGTGCAAGCTTCGCCAATACCATGATGACATATTGGGAGAAGTACCATGTTTTTAACAACACAACACATATGGCTAGGATCATATACTATACTCGATTCCTAGACGATATTTTTACTTTAGTTAAAGGTGACTTAGATCAAGCTAATGTCCTACTCGACTACTTGAATAATTCCACTAGATTTCTTAAATTCACCTTTAATTTTCAGACCGGATCCATAGACTACCTTGACATTTGTTTAATCAAAGACGTTACTAATAGTAAATACATTTCAAAAATACATAGAAAGGACACATACTGTAATGCATTTTTACATTACACAAGTTCACATCCTCAAGTACAAAAAAGGTTGATCGTCAAAGGCCAATTAATTAGAGCAGCCAGGATGGTGTCTAACAACCATGACTTCTTAAATGAATGTGACTTATTAGCAGGAATGTTTAAACAAAGGGGTTACCCCAAAGTCTTAGTAGAGACACTTATACATGAAGTGTTCCAGAAAAGACTTATGGGCATTATTAAACCTATTCTACACAAACATGAAAGTTTTGTCCCCTGTGAAAACAGTATGAACAGCCTAACTAGAGGTGCACCCCACTTAGATGATAGTTTTCACTCACCTTTAAGTACTAATTTTGAATGTAATTTTACTAGTGGTATACCCCACTTAGAGGACACCCCTAATTCACCTTCAAGTACTAACTTTGAATGTAGTTTCATAACTCAATTCAGCCTCGACTCTACTTTAGTTAGAACCATATTATATAAGAATTGGGGACTGTTCAGTCTAGACAGGACATTAAAAGAAATTTTTGAAGAGCCCCCAAAATAATTTATAGGAAAGGTAGAAACTTAAAATCAATATTGGAATCTACGAGTGATCGAAGACCATTTAACCTCGTAGGTATGACTACTTGTGGTACTTGTAGCATGTGCAAACGTGTTTCCACAGGTAGGGTAGTAAGTATCAATAAAGGAAAATACTATTTGAAAAATAATTTTAACTGTAACTCAAAAATGTTAGTCTATGTCACCCTGTGTTCCATGTGCAATGCTTTTTACATTGGAAAGACAGAGCAAAAATTCAAAGAGCGTATATACAAACACACATACGCTATCAACATGGGAAAAAGCGAGAATTCCCTGGCTAGACACCTTTCGATATATCCAGGACACAAATTTACGTTTACAGCAATTGATTTTATTCAATCTAACATTAGATGAGGCCCTTATAGTCTATTACTTGATAACAGAGAGCTATCATGGCAGATCAGAACTAATGCCTTTGTACCACCTGGTCTAAACGATCATTGCAACATAACATGTTTGTTAAAATTAAAAAGTTTAGAGCGAAGATAAATGAACATAACAATGACACACTTTTACGTTCTTTGTAACAGGAGTTAGGTGCACTTAGACCAATCAAAGAGTATAACTTTGAGATGTATAAGCACTAGGAGTATGGCATACACACATACGTATGTTTAAAACATTTTAAAAAGTTTTTTAAAACGTTTGGTTTTGTTTTGATTTTAATTTTAGTTGTCAAACACTCTTTGAACAGTTTCACATTTAGTATTTAACTTGTGATTTCATTACACAAATCAAACCAGACTTAAATGTATTAAAGTGTATCTTTTTAATGAAACAATGTTACCGGCTTGACATAGTCATGTGACCGGTTTTTACTATTTAAAGAGCATTTTGAGTTTATGTATTGTCTGAGGAAGTTGCTTTATGAAAGCGATGAAAAGCGTTTTACTTCATTAAAAAAGTACTTGCTTCACTTTACTGACTAGTACTACATTTTGTTCCGCATTGGCTTTGGTGTTGTGCAGTTCTTGTAAACTGGTTGTATTCCTTTGGTTATCCGTTTGGATTTTAGTTTGTCTGGAGATGGTGTCAAAGGCTTTTGAAATATCTAGCAGTACTGTGGATACAATGAGTCCAGACTCTCATGCTTGATTGACAGTTTCTAAGAAGGATAGTAGGGCAGTTATGGTACTGTGGCCAGGACAGAAGCCATGCTGGGTGGGTGTTAGGAGGTGATTTTGAATTAGATAAGGTAAAAGTTGGTGGTGGACACATTTTTCTAGAATTTTAGATATTGGAGAGAGTAGGACGATGGGGCAGAAGTTAGAAATAGTGGTGTTTTTTCCTCCTTTGTGAAGAGGTAGGATGTAGGCTGAACGCCAGAGTTTTGGTACGTATGACTCATTTAAGGATCTATTCATCAGAATACTAATTGGGAGAGCGATACCTTCAGCTGCATGTTTGAGGAAGGAAGAGGGAATGTTGTCAGGGGCATTAGAGCATGGCTTTAGCTTGGATAGAAGCTTTTTTATAAAAGTGGTGGAAACAGGTTTGAGATGGAAATTGAGGGGATTGTTGTTTGGGTTGTTGGGTGAAGTGAAAAGGGAGTTAGGTGGGTTGTTATTAGGGAATGTTTTGGTTAGCTTAGCTATGGATTCAGTAAAGAAGGTACTGAAGTGGGAGCTCAGTTCACTGTCGGATAGCTTAGGGTCAAGGCAAGGGTTGTTTTGAGATCCGGGATGAAGTAGGGAATTGACTGATTTCCAGAATTGTTTTGGGTTTTTATTGTTATTGGACTAGAGTTTATTATAGTAGTTTTTTTTGTCCTTGGTAATAAGTTTTTTTTACTTGGTTGTGGAGTTGGGTATATAGGAGTAAGGTAGAGGACAATTTATTTTTCTGCTAGAGCTTCCAGGATTTGTCTCTGTGATGCATAATTTGTTTAGTTTCTTTGGTCAGCCATGGTGCAGAATTAGTTTTGATTCTCTTATTTCTTAGGGGGCTGGGGAGTTAAGAGTATCTAGGAAGATAGAGTTAAAATGCTCAACAGCATTGTCGAGTGGGAGGGTATTTAGAGGTTGCCAGTTAATTTGTTTAAAGATGTTAGAAAAAATTAAGGGGTTGAAGTTGCTGAGGTTATGAGTTTGAATGTAGAGATGTTGGTGTTGGATGGAGCTACTTGATCGATGGATGAAGGTAGGGAGATGGTCACTGAAGGTGTCAGGCATAGTGCCACAGAGAGTGATTTTGTTTGGATGGGAGACTAGAATCCAATCTAAGATGGACCCTGGGGGGTGATTTCTGTTAGGGCGAGTAGTTGAAGAGATTATTTGGGTGAAGTTTAGAAGGTTAATGGAAAGTGAGGGGGATGGTGTGTTCATTTTATTCCAGTCGATATTGACATCGCCTAGAATATAGGTTTCATATTTTATTTGAGTTGAGGCCCAGTATAGAATATCTTCAAGGGTGGAGATATTGTTGCCTGGGGAGATGTATAAGGAAATGAGGCAGATATTTTTATGTTTATTTAATCGGAGAAGGCTTGCTGTGATTTCGGAATTTTTGAAATTAGGGGTAGGGATTTGAAGAGGAATTAGAGAGAGAAGACTGGAGTAAATTAGAGCAGAGCCTCCGCCTTTTTTCTTTAAACGGTCACTTCTGAGGATATGGTAACCAATAGGTAATATTTCAGAGTCAGTGATATGGGATTTTAGCCAAGTTTCAGAGATGGCTAGGATGTCGGGTTGATTGTGATTAATCCAGGCTTGTACATGGTGACATTTGTTGTTAAGGCTCTGGGCATTGATAGTGAAGATCTTCAGAGTGCTAAGGGGAGAAGTGGGAAGAGAAGAGAAAGGGTGGGGAGTGTTATTTATTGTAGGTGAGGAAGAGGGTGGTGGGATGGAGTAGTTTGTGCTGAGGCAAGGGCCAGGGTTAGGATGAATGTCTCCAGATAAGGCTAGGACAATGTAGGTGATAAGTTTCGGTCTGTAAGGTTTGTATAGTAGGTATTTGTTAGGGTTTAGCAGAAGTTTCAGAGAGAGAGTTTTAGTTGAGGTATAGAATAGTTTGGGATGAAAAAGATGCAATAGGTTGGGTGGAATAAGGGAGGAGGATATGGAGTGAAAGTGAGGGAGTTGGAGAGGTTGTGGTTGGGGGTTAGGGATAGTTTGAGTAGGAGGGAGGAATGGAGGAGCATTATGGGAGTAAGAAGTAGCAAGATACAGAGGTATTAGTAAGATGAGAAGGGAGCTAGGGAGTTGAATAGTTAAGAGGAGTTGGTAGGGCATGTTAGGATAGGGTAGGGTAATGTACAGTGAAGAGAAGAATAATGTGGAATGCTAGTTGAGAAGGAAAGATCTAGAAGTGAATGGAGAGAGTTAGATATTGTAGGCAAGGATAATGTAAGAATGAGTGTACAGGGGTATAGGAAAATTGTAGTGGGAGGAGTAGTAGTGGGAGGGGAAAGAGAGGTGGAGTGTTCTCTGATTAGAGAATAGGGGGAGGGGTAATTGGAAGAGGACTGTGATTAGATAGTAGGTTTGGTAGGAGGAGTTTGATAGGTATAAATGTAGATGTGCTGGGGCAGGTGGGAATTGGGGGCAGGGTAGGGGAGCGGAGTGAGCCTGTAGGGTGAATGGAGCGGGTTCAGACAGGTAAGTGAGCCAGTCAGCCAAAAACTAACAGTAAGCAGTTGATTACTGAATTCCTGTGCCTGAGGTCAGATCTAGGGTCTGTTCTATACCGGGCTCCACAGGCACATGTGGGATATGCTACATCAGTCTGAGGCACCCAGTACACATTTACACGGCCAACATGCTCCTCCTGCTCAGCCTCCAGACCAGGCACCTTCAGAACATGGACTGCTGTTGTGAGTAGCAGTGGGTGGGAAGCTTGTTCCCATTGCGCCCATATTGGGGCCCATGAGGCATCCACATCACAGACCACACACACCATCCAGGGTGTTTACCCACCACATGTGTGACATACCACCCGTGCAGACTGTCCTCTATATCTACTAACCCTGACGACCTCCACAAGTGTACCTGCCGTACTTCCCCATATTCCCATTGCAACTTCACAGATGGGGGAAATGTTGTCCCAACAAGGGACTAACATGTGACATACCCATCCATGTTGCACACACTGCCAGCTGTGGATATCTGTGTGTATTGCTATGTGTGCTGGTGCCTCACACATAGCACACATCTCTGTGGTAGTAATATAGGGGACATGTCTTTACAGACATATATGTTTGTGTGTGTGTTTGTATATATGTAGACATGTGCATATAGGTATATATCTATATATGTGTAGATATATGTGATGTATATATGTGCACATATATATGTCTATACATGGGTACCTGTATATTTGTGGACATCCATGCTGATATACATAGATATCTTTATATATTATATATGTGACATATGTACACATATGCATACCTATATGTGGGGTACATTCAGACATCAAGTCCACAGTCTCACAACACCTTTCTGCACAACTGCACTGTTCTGCCTTGCTACAACACAGACAGGTGCCACATATGGACACAGCTTGACATTAGGGGGGTATATGTAGGACCCAATTGCAGGTAACCCTATTACACACCCATGGCATTCTGGCATGCTACATTACAGATGAACCTGAGTATCCTGCCAGTGGCGGGCCATGGGTCCCACATGTCCATCATAATGGCATTACATCTACCACCAGCTATTGGCCATGTAATATACATACTTACCATTACACAACACACACTATGATGGCTTACATCTTGTCAGTCAGTGCTGACCTGCACAGTTGATGGTTATAGCCCACTACCCATAGGGACAGATACTATTGTCCATAGCAGTTGTTCAGTTGATCATCATCACAACAACACCTAATGGCACATATAAATCATTCCACATCATCTATCCCATTATTATGGACCAGGTACTACATTCTATTACCTGTGTATTTACTTCACATACCTGTTGTGGGAATGATGTCTTGATGAATGAATGCTGAATAAAATGCCTTTGCCTTAGGGTTTTGTTTTTTGAAGTGTTTTTTCTTTCTTTCTCTTTCTCTCTCTCTCTCTCCAGTAAATGGAATGAGCTGCTTTGAATAGATTGCAGCATGGCTTTAGTAGGTGATGCACATGATCAGGTGATGGCCTCTGCACCAATCAGTGTCCTCCACTTGCTAACTGCATGCAGCTTGCTGTGTAGTACTTCCAATTACCACTGTCATGGCAACCATCTACTGTGAATCCTTACACCACGTGGGTGTGGTCCCTTTACCTTTTCTGTGTGATGGACATCCTTCCTGTGTGTGGGCATCAGTGTTACAGACATCAGGTAGCAATACCTCTTACAGGAGAACCTGCACACTCATGCCAGCTACATGTTTGTAGGAGGTTCCAGAACTACAGACAGAGTGTAAGTAGAGTTGTGTTATGCTTTGTAAAGTACTGATGTTACAGGGTTTGTGTGTACATACTAGTTTACCTTGGAATGCAGTCTGTCTGCATAGCTCCCTTACTGTGGGCCTAGCCTCTTGATGGCCAGGGTTGTGCCTATCATGATTTGTCTGTCCACCACACAGGTCCTGTGTCAGATATTTCAGTGGCAGTGTGTGTGTTGAGTCCTATCAGTACTTGGCTACATCCATTTATGTTTCTAACCTCAAATCCCTGACTAAGGGTATGTCACAGACTATCCTGTAACACCAGCAACTTGCTTAGTGTACGGCAACTGTATTCCACATATGAGCCTGTGTTCCAGCCTCTGTCCTCCACCTACATACCAAGCTTTGCACATATGACATGCTGTCAGGGGTTGTTCTGTAGTGGGCTGTGAATATATCATGCTGCCATTCTTGCCATGAGTCCACTGCTGTTGTATCCCCCACACATACGGTGGGGCTGGTGCCATATATGTGTTGGCTTCACCTACACACTACATGTGTGCCCTTATGCACTCCAGAAGCCAGTGTATGTAACAGTGGTATATGGCCTTGTATTATTGAGTCTGGGGGGTGTGATGCACCATAAATTACCTAGGCTGTTACAAAATGTGGGGGTATCAGGGGTGAGCTGCCTTAAGGTATCTGGATGTACAGTACCATACAATTCACCTATATTTAAATGACTTAGATAAACTGGGTTAAGGCAGACCTACTGCCTCCTGCCATACAGATTGTTCTGTTTGTCAGTGTGCTTGTGATGGCATCAGTTATGTCTTTTTCTGTAACAGTTACATCCCATTGTGTTAACTGAAGTCTTTACCAGCTATTGATTGTGTACAGAGGGTAGAGAGAGGCTGCTGAACTATACACCTGCATTACTTACTGTTGATTATTTGGTATCCTGTGGCCCAGTCTGTCATTACTATTGTACTATTTGAAGGGCTTGGCCTGGACAGCAACATGTGTGAACCTTTCCAGATTACTGTATTAGTATAACTGTTTCACAGTTGCATTACTCTGTTTATATGGATGTCAGTGTCTGAACAGCTATATGACATGGCATATAAAACTGTAATTGTACACAAATAAAGTTTTCCATTTATGCAAACATGTGTGTGGTGTTATATCCTATGACCTCTCTGTGGGTATATGTTGCAGGCAACATCCATGTGTTAAGGTGATAAGTGTAGGCATAGTAGCTGTTCCATATTGTGTGCACCTTCTACATATGTATCTTACTGTACATATCTCTGTGTGTGTATGTGTAGTCATACATATATATATATATATATATATATATATATATATATATATATATATATATATATATATATGTATCTGCATATATGTGTCTGTGTATATGTATTCTGGGGATGTTGATAGCTTCCACATAGTACATTTCCTATGGAAGCCAGACTGTACTGCATGATATGTTACCAATACCAGCATGACATCATACAGGTGGGATGTAGTACTGTTAACATCTTATGCCCACGTTGTGTCAGGTCCTGGTTATGGGATCTGCAATACTTGGTAGTGTATTGCATTGCAGATGTGTTTGGCTATGGGGGGGGGGGCGTATACCTATTCGTACAAGACATATATTTTTTGGGGCCTCTCAACCCCATTAATGGTGCATGTGGACATATATGTTGTAGTTATTTTCCCATTGTTATCTACAGATGTATGACCATATATACCTATATAGATATATATATCTGCTTACATATTATTATATTTACACACACACACACACACACACACACACACACACACACACACACACATCTAAATGTTGGTATACATTCTCTGTACTGTTGACTGACTGGGCTGGATGATATGTTTGTGAATGCAATAATAATATTTCATCCCTTTCCTTTAAGTAGCTGTAGCTGTACAAGTTATATTCATATAAAAGTATTTTATAAATGCACATATACATTTAATTTTACCCTGTTTTTAACATTTATATGGTTAGATAGCGTGCATTTTTTAGTTATTTGCTTCAGGTCTGATGAGTTGGTGTGACATCACAAATGAATGTTAGGATCAATGTTTATAGTAGTGAAAAAACATTTTATTTCATATTATATAAAGGAATTCAAATGTTTTTAAAACACATAAGTGGTTCTTCATTGGTGGTTGGGGTATTTGTTTAATCAATTAATCAATAACTAATTGTAGTTAATGTATTTAAAGGTTAACGGTGTGTGTTAGTGTTGTCTGAAGAAGTCTCGTTAATAGCGGGACGAAAAGCGCATCATGTGAAATAAAGGTTTATTCTTGTTATAGTTTTGGCCGCATTTATAGTTCTGCAGTTTTGTATGGTGTTCAATACTCTGTAGCTGTTTTTGTGTTTTTCAGCTTGTACTTCTCCTGTTCGCTAGTTTGTCATTGGCATTAAGTATGGAGAGTACACAGAACACCAGTACAACAACTACCCAACAAGAAGAAAGGGGAATTGGAGCCTTGATGGCTCTTGTTGGGCAGCTTACAAAACAGGTCGAATCCTTGGCTTCTAGAGTTGAAGCACTGACTGGGGGTGTGCCCTCAACCCAACCATCAAGTGGAAGTAATGGGAGTAGAATCAATTCAACTGATAGACTTTCCATTGACCCTACTGGCAATTTAATGAATGTAAACACTTATACAATCCATGCCGATTTTCAAAACGATGATCCTGGTGCTCATCGTCTATGAAGTACAATGGATAGCATACAAAATGAACCCTTGGGGCTTATAGGTACTCCGTGTCAAGAACTGAACAGTTGGTTGCAAGCTGTTCCTACTTTACAAACACCTATGACCAGTGGCAGCAAGGAGTGTCCGGCTGAAGGGTATGGCAACAATGTTTCAAGTATTATGAGCAACTTAAAAATATTAGATGCAAAGATGGTCAAATTTGAGAAAAAACAGCTGGAGATTTCTTATTTCAAGAAGCGCATCAGTGAGGGGATTGTCCCAATGGGGCTTAGGTCATGGCAGTACCCAACTGAAAGACTTAATAAAAATGTTCAATAAACATAGCATTGAACTGCTAGAAATCATGACCAAACATTATCAGTTAGCTGTCGATGCCCTGCTGAATGAGATCGTACCATTAAATCAAATTATTAAGAAGGACACTGATTTTGGGCATTACAAATATGAATATGAGAGAACTTTTTCTAGTATTGACCAATACTTAGAAAAATTGAAGTTAACCAAACTAAAATAAACTCAACAGGGATAGGGAGGCATATGGAGCTGGGCTAGCCTATCCAAACCCCCCATTGTCACAGGCTAGGGCAGGGATTGGTCAAATGGAAGGAGGAGGCGGCACCCAAGCTGATAATGAACAAATGGAACTTGCTTCAAGGAACCTTCATTATGGAGGATGACAGGAAGATCAGAATCAATGGAATGACTATTCGGAAGGGAGAGTTCCACCTCCAGGAAACAATAGAAGCAATAGACAATAGTATTTAATAATTCTGGAGAATTAAATAATGGTCCAAATTTTCAGAAGCAAGCCTCTGGTTACAACCTGAGGCAGGGTCTGCCTCGGGTAATCTACAGTGCATCTTATTAACAACAACAACGAGGGAAGAAATAGAGGATTTAGCTACTGGATGCAACATTGTGCTTAATTCTCAAGGTGACTTTAAGATCTTTAATTTTTCTGCTCTAACTGTGGATACTATTTTAGCTGATTTATTGGCTAAAGGTCAGACTTTTGTTCCAGTGAGGAAAGCTAGTTTTGCGATTCAATTGTGGACTTGAAACTGTTTACAAGGAAACTGAATTTTAAATATATGTTTGGCCAAGATAGGGAATTAAGTAATTCTTTTTACATATCTAGTATGTTCTGTTCACCACTTCATCCACCATTATTGTTATTTGAATGGATTTGTGAATTAGACTTTTATAATTTTTTAGAAGTACAGAAAAATGATACTAATAGATTGAATAATGTTACTAGAGAAGAAAGACAGGCCCTTATACTTTTGCAACAAGCCCAGGTCAGAGTAATGCAACCAGACAAGGGTGGGGGGGGGCTGGTTATTATGAATAAAGTAGATTACCATGAGAAAATGGAAAAGATTATTGCAACAGACACCTATGTGGAGGTGTCAAGGAATGAGTTGAATGTTGCATATGGGAGAATGCGTTCACTGTTAGAGGAATTGTTTATTGAAGCTAGACTAGATATGAATGTTTTCAATTATTTATGCATGCCAGCCCTCAAAATACCGATCTTGTTTGGTATCCCAAAAATACACGTGTATAAAGAACCCTCCAATTAGACCATTGGTGAATGCAAGGGACAGCATCACTTATGCTTGCGCAAAATATGATTATTACTTAAAGAAGTATGTGCAACAACAACCGCAGATTTGTAAGGATTCATGGTCATTTTTAGCTAGTCTCCAAAAGTTAAAATGTAATAGTAAACTGAATTTTTTAACAATAAACATAAAATATTTATATACATCTATCCCTCATATGGAAGGCATAGAGTGGCTTAGTTTATTGTTGCGTGATTTAGGAGCCCTAATGATGAGATTACCTTACTGACTGAATTATTGGACATGGTTTTATCTAATAATTTCATCACATTTAATAGTAAATTCTTTGTCCAAAAGTAGGTGTAGCAATGGGGTCCCCATGTGGGGCAAGCTTCGCCAATTTGATAATGGCGTACTAGGAAAGGCAATATATACAAAAAGTACCACATATTAATAGGACAATTTGCTTTTACACACGTTTCCTGGATGACATTTTTATGTTGATAGAAGGGGATAGTAGTGATGCAACCGATTTGGTAGCGTATTTCAATAACACTACAATGTTATTAAAATTTATATCTACTTTTGATACACAGAGAAGAACTTATTTGGATGTGGACTTAAGGAAAGATCTAGCAACTAATTTGTATATAGCTCGTATATTTAGGAAAGACACTTATTCTAATACCTTTTTGCATTTTAACAGTTGTCATCCTTTAGTCCAAAAACATTCTGTGGTAAAGGGACAACTGGTAAGGGCAGCCCAAATGGTGTCGAAGGATACATAATTTTTATCAGAATTTGAACAAATGGAGGGGATGTCTCTCAAAAGGGGGTATCCGGCAACATTTATTGGAGAATTGATACAAGAGGTGAAGGAGAAGAGGTTAAAAGGTTTTTATAGACCCATTTTGAGTAACAATTTTGAAGTAGGTACCTTAGAGGTCCTTCAAGAATGTGTTGAGATTTCAAGAGAATTAATGATAGGGGCTAGCTTTATTACCACGTTTAGTTTGGATGGACATGGTATTATGAAAATTATTAATAAAAATTGGGACATCATTAAATCGGACCTAACTCTGGTTCCTAAATTCAAAGATTCCCCCAAAGTGGTATTCAAATGGGGAAATAACCTAAAAGCACTATTGGGGATGAAGAAGAAAGGTATTAAAGGATCTAATAGAACAGGGATGTATAAAAGTGGCAGGTGCTCCTATTGTCAATACATGGATATGGGCGAGAAGTTTTATATTAGAGAAACCAATTATAAGTCTACTCAAAAGTTTGATTGTAACTCAAAGGAGATTCATTTACCTGTCACACTGCCAGGGGTGCCCTGCATTTTATATCGGAAAAAACGATAGGAAGCTTAAGGAAAGGGTATATGAGCACCTGTATAGTATACAAACTGGTAAACAGGATAGTGCATTAGCTAAACATTTAGAAATATATCCTACCCATTCCTTCAAGTTCAGATTCATTGATTGTGTGTTGTTAGATATGAGGGGAGGTCCAGCAACATTAATGCTAGAAAAATTAGAATTAAATCGACAATTAAGGTCTAGAGCCTGCCAATATCTGGGTCTGAATAAAATCTATTCAATAATGTGTATTCTAAAATTAAGGAGCCTTGCAAGGTAACATTATAGGAGTTTTGGAAGTAAGAATAATAATAATAATAATAATAATAATAATTATATATAAAAAATATATAAAATGTTAATTTATATTTGATATATATAAAAGAAAAAAAGGGGGGTGAGGGATCATGAATTTTATGAATCCAAGTAATATTTATTAATTTATTAATTTGTTAAAATATGAATTTCAATAGGGTTGGAGTTATTAAGTATTATAATTGTATTATGAATGAACACGATACTCATGGAAATGAAATAGTGGAGAGTTGCATGTATGTATTATATTATAATATTTCATAACATTTCTTTAAGTAGTTGTAGATGTGCAAGTTATATTCATATAAAAGGTTTTTATAAATGCACATATGCATTTAATTTTACCCTGTTTTTAACATTTATATGGTTGGACAACGTGCATTTTTTATTTATTAGGTTCAAGTCGGATGAGATGGTGTGACATCACGAATGAATGTTAGGATCAATGTTTATAGTAGTGAAAAAACATTTTATTTCATATTATATAAATGAATTCAAATGTTTTTAAAACACATAAGTGGTTCTTCATTAGTGGTTGGGGTAATTGTTTAATTAATTAATCAATAACTAATTGTAGTTAATGTATTTAAAGGTTAACGGTGTGTGTTAGATTTGTCTGAAGAAGTCTCGCTAATAGCGGGACGAAAAGCGCTTCTTGTGAAATAAAGGTTTATTCTTGTTATAGTTGTAGCCGCATTTATAGTTCTGCAGCTTCGTATGGTGTTCAGTACTCTCTAGCTGTTTTTGTGTTTAGTGCTTAAATATGCTTACTACTGCTTATCAGTTCTTAAACCTGTTTACTAGTGCTTTATTCATTATGACACTGACACCTCACATGTTCATTTACTGCAGTACTCCAGTTCATAAATATATGTTATTTAGCGGGTTATGCAACAAAAATATTAGTCATAACATGCTTTGCCATGGAAAAGGGAATGTGCTGAAGTGAGACTTGAACCAGGAATGGCTGCTCATAAGACGAATGCTCTGCCCACTACACTATTGCTATGCTGCTTCATTTGCATATATCTTCCTTGTTGTCCTCTTCAGCCATTTAGGCTGCATTAACTGTAGCTAAGCGATTGGCACACCTGCGCACCTACAGTTAGCTTTAATCATATTAAAAAAAAAAAAAACGGGTTTGTTCATTTTATTTCTCTATACTTTTGCTGTTGTACACAAGGGGGACTATTAGTGGGGATATGCGGACATCTATGAGCGGTCTTGCTCATTTCTTACCCCTTTCTGCTGTTCTTCATTGCGGGGGCATGTATATTCTGAGTGGTCTGCTGTCAGACATGCCCCCTGCACTCTTACATGCTCTATGTAAGATACGGAGCTCAGGCAGCGTGCCTCATTACTATGCATGGCGTGCTGTGCTGCCATCCTACTCCTAAACGGTCGCCTCCGTGCAGGACTAAGCTAGCCCTGCATGGAGGAATAGTAAATCCGTGGGATTGCCTTTAAGTATAATTGATTTTCACCCATTTGTACAGTTAATATGTAATTAGATTACATTTTATTGTATTTATTGTACTTCTTTATTTACATTTCTTTACTGCAAAAGTGTAACTAGGACTTAAACCCCTTTCCATCAGAAGACTAGGGAGAAAAAAACATGTTTACATAAACAAATTATTATGAAAATATGCAAAACATCTTTTAACTCCCTGCCTCCAATGGAACTCTGGAAATTTGCACTGTAGTTTCCAATGGGCAGAGCCTAAGCCTTTAGATAGAATTACATTATATCCTCACATTTCAAACAAATGCTCATATCTCTGGAATCATAGGGGTTACTAAAGAAGTTAAATGGCAAACTCCTCAGCATAAACTGTTTTTATAGTGGTAGCATTCTTTAGGTTCTAGGCCTTAAAATGGATTTTATAAGTCACAGCAAACACACTATTAAGTTTGTAAACAACTTACAACATCTCAGAAACTACTCAAGTTACACAGATACAGTGAGCTGCATTTTGCTCATCTGGCATTTCAGTAAGATTACTTAGTTTTGTCTGCTCTACTTGGTTGTTGAGAAATTTAGAAAAAAAATGAAATTTATGAAAATATAAATAAATATTGTATGAACAACAATTAATACCTCTTCACTTGCACTAGGCAGATGTCAAATATCAATACAGATGTGGTTGCTATTGTGTAAGCTTTAAGATGAAATCTTCTAATACTTTGTGTATGTTATGGTTTTGGAATTATAAGCACAAATATGAACAAGCAATATTTGACGTTAGAGTCGTCAGTAGATTGTAACTGTAGAAACATCTGGAAACTTCATTCAACTGTAATAAGTTTAAAAATATAATTTATAAGGTTATAACAGAGACATATTAGCCATTCAAAAATGCATTAATTACACTGTGCAGTACACATACATTAAAGTGAATGTTTTCTAAAAGTTATACAGAGACAGTTTTGGTGGTAGCAATCAAGTACACATAAACTGAAGTGGATCTCACAGAAAATGAATAAAAGACAGTTTTGGTGGATGCATTGTGCAACACATACTTTAAAGGAAATGTTTATACAAAGAATATTTCAGACAGACATTCAAGTAGTGAGGAGATAAAGATAATTGGGTACTCAGGCTGGGCTGATACAAATCTGAAAAAAAATGTGTGCATGTAAATATTATATATATATATATATATATATATATATATATATATATATAGAGAGAGAGAGAGAGAGAGTGAGAGAAAATACAAGAGTGAAATATTATGCAGTGTAAAGAAGAGGCTTGGATAAGGACGGACAAGATTAGTGTGAGATGAGATATGGATGAAGTTTGAAAAGAGATGAGCTAGTAAGAAATATATAAAAGAATATAGTCAGGGGGTCCCCTACATTTGACTGAATTTATGTTTGTTTGATAAATCCAGGGGTGCGGTTTAACACTGATGTTATGGATGGTTGAATGGTGGATATGTCGATGGCATGGAATGTCGATACGGGTAAGTGGGGTTGGGGGGAGCATGTGAGTGCGTGTGTGTGTGTGTGTGTGTGTGTGTGTGTGTGTGTGTGTGTGTGTGTATGTGTGAGTTAGGGTTAAGATCAGGGATGAGTGAAGGATGAGTGGCGTGTGTGAGGTTTCAGACCTTTCCACCTGGAAACATCAAAAATCCGGACAAGGCCCATGAAAAATAGGTACAAATCTTTACGCTGATTAACGTAAAATTTGCATACATAATTATGTAACCCCGCCCACTCAAATAAATTGTGGGATGCCAACTTTCAAACACAAACCGAAGGACAACCAAAATATGGCACCAGAGTCCCCCTCTAGCCATTCCAATGTCCTATTACATGACTATTTCACCCCATTTACCCTAAACACTAAAGTGTGCATACTGCTTTAGTTCTACAATGATTAATTGGATTTTATTTTCACATTGTATAGCACAACGAACAAACACTAATAGACATCTGCTAAACAAAGCAATACTGTCTGACTTTTGATGTTTCCAGGTTGTGAGGTATGTGTCTGACTCACAATGAAAATAGACTTGGCATTAAAATGTCTCTCCCCTTGAAACTCATTCATTGAAACAACATTGAAACCCACACCACATCCAAAGAAAATGCATCTGGCCAGTGGTGGATAAAGATTACGTTTGGGCTGTTTTAAAATCATAGGCCCCTTGCACACAAAACAAGAAACATACATGCGTTCTTTGATACACCTTCCTGACTTTATTAAATTTTATTCCTTGTATAATATAGCACACTTGTTAGACTTAAGTTAGAGCGCATTTTAAAGTGTATTGTTTGAACATTTTTCCAGTAGGCATTAGCCAATGAAACAAAATGCTTGAACCAATGAAAAAAACGCCCAATAAAATTCTACTTTCACACACAATAATATAAATATATTCTACTTTCATTTCATACTGTCATTTAGATTGTCTAGAAATTTTTAAGTCCTATTCTTGTTTGGGTAACAATATTCATTGTCTAAGTCCTACCAGCCTGTAATCTGTTAATTGCAGTCATGATATATCTATATCTCTCATGTGGAGTATTTCTCCGGTCTCTACTGAAAATGGAAAAATATATCCAGCTAGACTAGCCTAACAATATATAAATATATATATATATATATATATATATATATATATATATATATATATATATATATATATATATATATATATATATACATAGGCATCTTGCACAGCTTCTTGCACTTGTTTTCAATTTCAGTTTTTTTTGGGGAGGGGACAAAAGAAAAAAAAGACCCATTTTAAACATTGCTTGCATAATTTTGGAAAGTTGCTAGAATAAAATGCTGTGTTACCACCATGTATTCCACTGCCAGGACTTGAACACAGGACTCTGTGCACTACAGTCAGAACATACCAACTATGCCAACTCAGCAGCAGCTTCCTGAAAGACATGAAGACTGAAACTTTAACGGCTATCATTTAGTGAATTCAATTCTCACTTCTCACCACCATAGCTCTCAACCTCTTAGCTCAAAAAACCTGGACAAAGCCAATAATGGGGGAATACAGACACAAAACAGGGACAAATTTCAAATACTGATCTTATAAACTTAGAAAAATGCTAGAATAAAAGGTTTGTGTTCCCATTTATTTTCTAAAGTATATGAAGGCTGAAATTCAAATACCTGTCATTATTTAGTGAATAAAAATCTCAAAAGTGGTGATGGCTAGGGATTTTGCATTTGCACACACACACACACACACACACACACACACACACACACACACACACACACACACACACACACACACACACACACACACACACACACACACACACACACACTATTCTTTCCACAATTTCTTTTTATATTTTAATTTCTGAAAAAACAAATCGCCAGCAGTAGAAGACCAGAGCATTCGTCGTTAAGCAGCAAAACTCCATCGCAGGCCTAGCAGCAGGAAAAATAAAAGAATCCACTCGGCCAAGAAAATAAAACTCCATCACACTCAACATAAAAGAATCAACTCAGCCAGACTTGCTTGGCTTAAGTAAAGCTAAACAGCATAGCCACACTGCCAGACTTGCTCGGCTTAAGTAAAACTAAACAGCATAGCTTGCACTCTAGTTGCTAGCAAGCCGGATTTCAAACAGCCAGCCGGGAAAACCCTAGAGCTCACTTCCGACTGGTTGATGTGGCTGACGGTGCTGATGTCATCGCGCACGTGATGACATCAGCTCTGAAAGCACAGAAATTTGAAAAGACTTGAAAAAAAAATTGGAAATGAAGGGGTGCCACTCGGGAATCATGGAACTCCATTATTTGGACCCCAAAATTTCGTAAAAAATTAGTAATTCAGGATGGTTGGGAGATCAAGTAGGTTTGTATATTTTAGGGTAAGGAAAAGGGTTAGTTTAGGGGACAGATGTAGTGTTGTTTGTGTGTATGTGTGAATGTTTGTGTGTCTGAGTCTGCCTTGTGTAGTGGCAGAGTTATGGGATGATTTTAATCACATTAAGATGTTGGGTTAGGGTTGAGGAAGAGGAAGCATTAGGGTTAGGGTTAGCACCCATTACTAAGGTGGTATAGAGGAAGAGGGAATATTGGGGAAGATACTAAGGTATTAGGAATTGAAGGACACTGATATGATAAAGTTGTACATTGAGAGAGTAAGTCCGGGTGAAAAAAGAGATATCATTAATTGTAGATTTAATATGCAAGAATAAAGTATAGTATAGTAGATGATGTTGTAGTTTTTGAGCAGAGTAGGGATGAGAAGAAAGAGTACTGTAAGGGCTGGGGAAGTCATTTCATTTGGATTAGAGACTGAGATGAAACTGATGTGAGTAAGATGACAAGTGTGGAATTAAAAACTTCAAGTGGAATAGGAGGGGCTAACTGAGTAGGCAGATGATGGAAGGGTTTATACTGTCTTCTGCAAAGAGTTAGTCATTGGTGTTCTAAGTATGCATGCCTATGGTTTAAAAAGTATTGTTTTGAAGCTTTTGGTGAAATATAATATAAAACCAAACTAGGTGAGGGGCTACACCCCCACACCCCCCAATTTTGGGACTGTGCCCTTCCATAACTATATATACTAACTCTAGGATTGCACTACAGTGGGGAAAAGGGCCTATGACTTTTACTTACAGTACTCTACACAGTGCCAGTATTTCACTTCAGTGAAATGAGATTCTGTGAAATGAGTTTTCAGTAATTTGAGCTTTCAGCAATTTGGTCAGGGTGAATTCAAATTCAGTAAAATGATCTTTCAATGAAACAAAGTAGACCTATATATATATATATATATATATATATATATATATATATATATATATATATATATATATGTATATACACACACACACATATATAGATAGATGGATATAGATATTAATATAATAAGCTAAGCATACATCATGTATGTGTATGTGTATATAGTGGTCTGATAAGATCCTTGTTTTCTAGATGCTATTGATTAATCTGCTTCTCCCACTGCCTTTGTAGTACCAGCAATATGGCCGACATATAAACTAAGCCTTAAGACAATAAAGTGCCAATATGTTTCAACCATGGACGATATTATGGACATACATTACACTTTCAGTGGCAAATCAGAAATGGCCTGGAGCTGAACATCTAGTGTCTCACCTGTACTTATTGTGACACATGTGGTGTCACAGACAGTAGAGGTAGTGTGTGTAGTGTTGTAAGCATTGTATGTGAACTCTTGCTCCAGATCCATCGATGGTGGTGTGATGTCCATGAGGATATTGATAAGCCTGCCGGGTTGGATGTATAGACAGTGGTTGCTAAAGAGTTACACCTGTGGATATTGATTAACCTGAGATCATATGTTGACTAAATTACATGACTTGCCTTCACAGACCCCTGTGTTCAAAGAATCAATTGATTGCTTTTCTAGGCAGATCATGGGCATGCAGGGAAACTGAATAAAAGATGACTGCTCAAAATGAGTTACTATGCCAGGCACAATGTGTAGTGATGCTTACTGGCACCATGATTGCCAAGTTTCAGAGAATGCACAGTGATCACCACAAAGTTAGCTGTATCATAACGCATGTCTGAAACTTCAACATTTGTAGTAATCATACAGAGATTCCTTCCCTATTTTCTTAAATATAGCTCTATTTTACTTGTTTCTGATGTACATGGGTAGGCTATCTCTGTTTATCAGTACAACTTTTGTAAATGCTTTGCCACCCAAACTGCAGGTAAGACATTTCAGAAGAAGAGCCTCCTGTTTCTCAGATATCAGTGTGTAGGATACATAGAGCTGTTATTAAGAATTTGTGTGCTACAGGAACTTAGTATTTTAGATATGGTAATAAACAGTGCACTAAATACAAGCAGCTTACCGTGATCAATTTGGCTGCTCAAACAAATGCTGGATTTTGTAATAGCAAGTTGTGATTTGATGGTTAGGCAGCTTTAACTTCACTGCCCATTAAAATAAAGCATTTCATTTTAATGGCTGAAAAATAAAGTTCTCTGTAACCTCTGGAGTATGTTAGGCAGAACAAATCTGCCTATCCTTCACTGGGTTGTAGTTCAGACAAGAAATATTTAGTTAACATCTGTGCGCTGTTCTTGTTTTACCACTGAAAATTGTTAGTGAACAGCTGTGTACTGATCTAGTTTTGGTGTTAGTGGCTTGCTTATTTATTTATGATGTAGAATGATAATCCATAAAAAAATCTGGTTATTCTGTGTAGGTAAATGTTAAGGGTCAGAGTGTGGGAGTACAGTGAAATTTGAAGACTGTAAATGTGTCAGTTTGTTTAATCATGTTCTATACTTTCATGTTAATGTATGTTTCATTACCTTGTCAGGTGTTGATTTTTTTTAAGTTGTGTATTTGATAATGGCTTGTGTTATATTCATGGACTTCAAGGTATTTTGTTAATTCAGCTTGCTGATTTTAACATACATTTTATAATCTTATTAATGAGCCTATAACCATTCTTCTGCTCTTCCTGTTTTTTCTGCACTCATGTCAGTTTGAATTATTCCTTTTGGTGTAATTCTTTGATTTCCTGCCAAAGCAGTTTAACAGGATTTTATTGAGGTGCATTGTAGTTTCAAGACAACATGTGAAAATAAACCATACCATTTATTTTCTTTTACACGACTCGTAGTATAAGAATAATTTTTCGATGCAATACTGAATAGAAATCCATACAAAAAAGTCTACTTTTCTCCAGAAAAGGAGACCCAACTCTTTTTGTGCCCTCTTCATGTTGTTATACCCCCTGTAACTACTATCTACATAAATGACTTGGAATATAACATACATCAAAAATTCAGAATGTATACTGCTGATGTTATGTCAAAGAAACAGGTTGTATCATGTAAAAAAATCACATATCTAGAAAGTGGGATTAGAATGAAACATTAAGCTCTAACACACACACACAGTGTGATTCTTACCTTTGGAAAGGAAATTGACTAGGCTTAAAATGGCTCGAATGGGCAGCTTGCATAGTACTTACCAATGAACATATGACAAATCTTGTAGTTGCAAAACTAAGTGTATCATGTAGTGTCTTCATATGTAAATTTAAAGACAGGAAAATGAAAACATTCAAGCCCTGAAACCATATAGCTTGCATGATACCATACTAGCATGCAGTTTTCTTAAGTCACCTGTTGCTGGGCATTTTACTTTCTCTGTGTTATTATTTTTATGTAGTCATTCTGGAAAAGAAGCATATTTTACTGTTTGAAAGTTATCTCATGGTGTGTACATGTACCAGATAAATAAACAAATTTGTCTGCATGCCATGCAAAGGTCAACCAGCCTTTGTTAGACAGAATTGAACAGAGTTCATCCTCTCATTAAGTGCATCCCATCTCTTACACCTGATATCTTTATTGTTCAGCCCCTGCACAGCATCCGTAGGAAAAGATGAAAATCATTTTCATTATACCATTTGATCATAGATATAAATACATTTAGATTCCCCTAAAAACCTAAGCATTTTGCTCTCCATGAATGATTCCAACCTAAAGAACAGGAAATTTAAGTACTAGGATATAAATATGTTTACAGAAGCCTGTTTCAGAGAAAAAGTGTTTTTGCGAATTGTCTCTAATCTATTTAGAACAATGTCACACAGCTTGTGTCATTTAACCCACAGGGCTACCGTTAAATGTACAGGCGTAGCAAAATTTGGGGGAGGTCAGTTTCCTGTTAGTGTATCTTCTACATAATATATGAGAGCTATAATGAATGATGGGTGTTACTGTTAAATTCAAAGACTGAAGGGAAGATGTGGTAGAGCCATGTACTTATTTCTGAAAAATGAATAAGATTAATGATAGACCATGAGACATGGATAATTTTTAGTTATTAATTTGATATTTGATTACCAGGAAAGTCCTACTGGGTGTAAGTCCCATTTTTAGCAGAGGTTCAGAGAGTAAAGCTCCATAAGACATAATACAGAATGTGCATATATATGATCTTGGAAACAAACAGTTATTAAAAATTACAATCAATTATACAAATGAGATCAACAGAAGATAAAAATCAAGATTACATCAGAGACAGGCAAAAATACATATGCATATAAAATTATCTAAGCATATTTCACCATTATGGAGAAAGAAGTAATAAGGTACAGGAGCTGTAGAAACCGAAACGTGGCAGTAATATTATAGGCTAAGAAAGGCAAAACATTGACATTTGTGCTGTAAAAAAGACCTGGTTTAAAGCATCAGAAAGCACCTCTCTGCTACCAGGCTACAACTCATTCCACACCTTTTGGCCCCAAAACATGGACCGAAACTCCAAAGGCGGTGGTGTCTCCATATTCACAAATGATATGCACACCTCCAGACTATTAGCCCAGCATAACACATCTGAGCTACTTCAAGTACAACTAACATTGGGTAAGATGGCGATCCAGGTCATAGCCTGCTATAGGTCCCCAACCATGTCCCTAGACTTTCACTCCACATTCCTAAGCACCCTGGAATCTATCAAGGTTCAACCCAACACTCTCTTACAAGGAGACTTCAACTACCTCTCCATCAGCTGGGAAAAAAGCTCCAATACACTGGCCCAACACTTCCTGGAATTCATCAGTTCCAATGCCCTGGACCAGCTCATTCTGACCCCCACTAGCGGAAGCAACATCTTTGACATGGTTATTACAAACATGGGCAACCGTTGCTCTATATCAATAGTCAATCCCTCCCTGATCATATCTGACCATAAACTAATCACCATGGAAATCCATATCTCACACACACCCCCTGCAAAGGTAACCACCTTGAAAAACATCTCCAAAGGTGACTTTGGACTCCTAAAAACAGAAGTGGCTAACTTCACAGCACCCATACCAATGGAAAATAGCTGTATGACTGCCAAATCATACACCAATGCACTTACAAACATGTACATAAATGCATGGAACTAGCCATACCCAACAGAACTAAGAAGCTCTCCTACAAAAAAATGGAGGCTAATCTGGTGGTACCCTGCCATTACTAAACTCTACAAGAGAAGGAAGAAACTGTTGCAGAAAAAGGTGAAGTTCCAAGAATGGAAAAAGTCCCTTATTAGCCTCAATAAAAAGTTGGGATCCCTCATCAAATCCTCTAAAGCCAGCTATGAAGGCAGAATTGCAGCAGACACTAAAAACAATCACAAAGCCTTCTATAGCTATATCAAGAACCTCCATGGCAGTACCCAGATTTGCTCTGAGTTACTGCACAATGGTACCTCTTATACTGAGCCAACATATATTGCCAACATAATGTCCGACAGATTCAGTGCCAACTTTACCACCCCCCAAAGGACCAATCACAATACCGAAGGAATGCCAGGCACCCAGCATTACTGCAGTACAGGTTAAAGCTGCATTGTCCAAGGCCAAGAATACAGCTTCCATGGGACCCGATAATATCCTTGGCTGTGTTTTACATGAACTACAAAGCGAACTGGCACCACATCTGTGTGCTTTGTTCAGTCACAGCCTCACCTCAGGCTTTGTCCCTACCGAATGGTACACTGCTACAGTCATCCCTCTCTATAAAGGGGGAGCGACTAAAGACCCTGGAAATTATCACCCCATTAGCCTGATGAGTCTGATATGTAAAGCTATGGAGTGCATCATCATGGATCTGATTAACAAAGATATAGCAAATCTCCATACTCTAGATCCCATGCAATTTGGCTTTGTGAAAGGGTGATCATGCCTGCTCAACCTGGTTGACTTCTTTGAGTCAGTCACCAGGGCTGTGGATGAAGGTAAGACAGTGCATACAGCCTACCTCATTCTGGCCAAGGCCTTTGATACCATTCCTCACTCAGAAATTATTGATAAACTCACCAAACTAGGCATCAACCCCTATATCACTAGGTGGGTTGCAAATTGGCTCACAGATAGAACACACAGTGTGAAAGTAGCGGACTCCATGTCAGACTGCCAACCATTCACAAGTGGATTCCCACAGGGATCAGTCCTGGGTCCTCTCATGTTCAGCATTTACTCCTCAGAAGTCCAGGCCATCACAAAGGGACTCTGGCTGATGAAGTTCGGAGATCACTGCAAGCTGAGAGCCATAATTAACTCCCCAAATGATGCAGACATCCTACAGAAAGGCCTCAATGAGACCAATGACTGGTGTTGAAACCATGGCCTTAAGCTTAACGCCATAAAATGCGTCATCACCCCCTTTGGTAAAAACTCAGTTCACACTAATTACCACATCAATGGGAACCCACTTAACACAGAAGGCATTATAAGAGATCTGGGGATGCATGTTGATAGCAACCTCTCCTTCGACCATCACATTGCCACTATGGTCAGAAAGTCCTTCTATGTGACACATCTCATTACCAAGGGTTTTGCATCCGGGAAGAAAGAGGTCATCATCTCTCTCTACTCTTCCCTCATTAGACCAGTCATCAAGTATAATGCCACATTTGGTATGTACCTCACTAGACACCTGCAACAGCTAGAGAGGCCACAGAAGTACCTCACAAAGAAGATCCTGGGCATTAAACACATGTCCTACACAGACAGACTCAAAAGACTCAAGCTATTCTCTGTCTCATATTGCCTACTTAGAGGAAATCTCTGCTTGACTTAGAAAGCCTTGTCTGACCCAGCTCTGTTAGAAATGGTACATCTAAAGAAATACCAATCCCTCCACACCACATGCTCCAGAGACCTCAACCTCATTATCATAAACAACAGAACATGCTGGAGGGACAGGTTCCATGCTCTGGAATAGACTTCCCATGTCAAGCAGAGCACCTGGCTGTCCCTCTTCAAGAGAAAGTTTGATGAGTGGATGGGTAATAGAAAGTTCACCCCAGGGATCACTCCAGTGGCTCTACTTGATAAAGGCACAGGGAACTAACGTCGGGCGGCATGATGCCAGGGCACTTCTATGGGCTAGGCTTGTAAAGGCTCCAGGGCCATCAGCCTAGTACACACCTATGAACCTAAAAGAAGGTGGAGAAGAAGAGGGTAAAGAAGACTGAATGGTGGTGATATAGAAGTCAATGAGAGAGAAATCATGGTAGGGGTAAAGAGCAATAAGAGAGATAGTGGATGTATAGTAGATTGCAAGGAGGAAGGAGCATGGTAGAGAGAGTGTGTAAGAGAAAGAATATAGGAAGGGGAAAATAAATGGGTCAGTTTAACCTGGAGAAAGGCAAGTACAAAGCCTGGTGTTGAAAAGCTATTCTTTTAGGCTATGCTTAAAAATAGGAATTGTAGGTGTTAATCTTTGTCCATAGGAACCTTGTTCCGGGTTTTGGCTACTGTGCAGACATATAAACTATGTTCTATGTTTTTTTTAGATTTATGGGTTTTAAAAAGCTGTTTCTCAGATGAATGAAGTGGATGATTAGAAGGTACTGTTTGAGAACATCACTGATGGATGGACAGTGGAGATGATTATACACCATTTCATGGACATTGTGGGCAAGTAGAAGCTGAATGTACTTCAGGTAGTTAGGTAACTTGAGTCAGGTTGTTGTTTTTTTGGTATACCTAAGATTCATAAAAATGTTTTGAAACCTACATTTAGACCTATTGTGGCTGCTAGGGGCTCCACAATTTACCCTTTGGCTGTTTCAATTGATTCCTATGTACAGCATGTGATTGATAAGACTCCTCACTTAGTAAAGGATTCTTGGGAGTTTTGGGGTTTGTTAAAAAAAAGAGTTGCGGACGGAGAATATTGTCGTTTTAATGGTGGATGTTAAGGACTTGTTCACTACAATCACAAAGGAGGAAGGTCTTATGTTATTTGAAAAGGTATTATTCCAGGAATCTGAGCTGGAACATGACATGGCTACACTGATCTGTGAATTGATGAGCATAGTTCTAGATAATAATTTTTTTATGGTTTGAGGGAGAATACTATCAACAGATCAAGGGTGTGGCCATGGGAGCAGTGTGCTCACCTGTGTATGCTAATTTGTTTCTTCTGGGTTGGGAGAATCTGTGTGTAAAAATGTCTGTTTTTCGGGTACTATCAAGTTGTATGTATGCTATTTGGATGACATCTTTATCCTTTGGGAGGGTCTTGAGTCTGAAATTCCCAAGTTTATTCGATATTTAAATTCAAGCACAGACTTTTTAGATTTTACATACCAGTACGATACAAAAGATATTCACTATTTGGATACCTATATTTCTAAAGGGGTCAATGCTTTCAGGTCCAGAATTTACAGAAAGGTACTTTTTGTAATGCATATTTGCATTTTGAAAGTAATCATCCTATGGGACAGAAGAAAAGCATTGTTAAGGGTGAGGCCATTAGGGTGGCTCATATGACCTCACATTTGGAAGATCTGGGCCCCGAACTTGAAAAGGTTTCCAGTATGTTTCAGGAAAGAGGATATCCCAAGTACTGGGTGGAGGAAATTTTAAATAAAGTATATGGTAAATGAGGGTTTTTTTAAAAGCCACTTCTGGGGTTAAGTTTTACTAAAAATGCTAATGATTCTGGGGATGGTTATCAGAATAAATTCGAAAAAACCTGTGCAATGGAATCCAATTGGAATATGTTTAGAACAAATAGGGAGATTTTTAATAAAGTAGGTGAAAAACCCAGGTTTATTAATAAGATAGGTTTGAACCTAAAAAATTGATTTGAAATGAAAATAGATGGGACCGATGTGGTTGGTCTGGGAACCAGACCATGTGGCATGTGTGGACAATGTCCATATATCATCAAACAGGACAGTATTGTTCTTAGCAATAATTTGAAGAGCAGAATAACATTTAGGAAGGGGAATTGCAATACCACTGGATTAGTATATTTGGCAGTTTGTATGTCATGTACTCATTATTATGAGGGCAAAACAGAACATATGTTACAAAATACAGTGTACAAACATAATTATTTTTCTTTTTTCGGCTTTTCCCGGTTAAAGATTGCCACAGTGGATCACCTGTCTGCTCATGATTGGCAGTAGAGTTTTATGGTGTCGAATTGCCAGCCCGGCACCCACCTTCCACAGAAGGCACACACACACGCATTCACACCTAGGGCCAACTAATATAAAAAAGAGCAAATTATCAGGTGTTTTGTATAAGCATTCCCTTGCTTCCCCAGATTCTGTGAAATTTATGTTTGGAATTTTGGACATTGTAAAGATGAATCCAACGGGTGGGGAATGGAAGAATCTTTTAAAGAAAAGAGAAACTCAATGGCAGCTTAAGTTAGCTGCAATATTTCCACCTGGTTTGAACAAGACTGTTTCCATTGCTCCCATGCTGTTGGAAAGAGCAAATAGATTTTAGTATTTTGAATATGTTTTAATATAAAAAAATTTAAAAAAAGTACTTATAATGTAATGAGATTTGTTATATTACTGTATGTGGGTTTGGCATTATATATTAATTTTTAGTATATATATTTTTTTTTGGTTATTTAATGCATTCCGCACTTTTTGATTCTGCCCTTTAATGTTATGTAAAAGTTCCTGGGATTTATGAAGTTCATTTGTGATGTCATTAATTAGATGTATTTAAATGGAGTATTTTATGTAAGTTGGTGTATTCTGATGAAGTCTCTTACAGGAGATGAAAGCGTTAAATATCAATAAATAATTGCATTTTTTATTTCCTGAGTACATTTACTATACAGATGGTTCTTTAGGTTATTTTAGTGATATTCGAGTCAGGTTGGTGTTTAAAGAGCAGAGCAGTAATGACTTTTATATGACAGACTGGTTGCATATTTAGCTACCTTGTTTTAATATAGTTCTAGTTTTGTAATGAGGGCAATTTTAATATTGGTAAGAACTGGTGAAGCATACCAATGTGACTCTGGAGGCATTAGTGAGGAATTTTTTGATCTGTAGTGTATACTGAGTTGTGTATGTGTTTTTATCAAATTTCAGTTGATCGTCAATTGTGATACTGATTATCTTGTGTGTGTGTGTGTGTGTGTATATATATATATATATATATATATATATATATATATATATATATATATGTATTGAGATAAGTTATTTTTAACCTGCTTCTGAGAGATCTTAGAAATTTGGGGAGAAGTAGAAATAGCTTGGTTTTATTGTGATTTAGGAAGACTTATTTTTCACAGAGCCAGTGTTCAATGAAGTTAAATGCATTTGGGGTTATGGAGTGTAACTGAAAAAGAGTATTTGATGAGCAGATGAGGGTGGAATAGTCAGTGTATTAGATGAAAGAAGCCTGGGAGGATGTATATAAGATGTTATAAAGATGTTAAAGAGAAGAAGTCCATGGATAGAGTTTTGGGAGGCACAGGTATTAAATGGTAGAAATTAGGTGTATGTAGAGAACCATTTTACAGATTGTTGCCAGTGACAAAGGTAGCCAGCAAACCAGCTGAGTGTTGTATTAGGCAGACCATGTGCAGACATTTTAGAGAGTAATTTGGATAAAGAGACTGTTTCAAAGGCTTTGGAGAGATCTAAAAACAGGCCAAGTTATTATTATCTCTAGCTTTGATGTTGTTATGTAAGAAGGCAACCAGGGCAGTTGTTATGCTCTGGTTTGGCTAAATATCGTGTTGGATAGAGGTTAGTAGATTTTCTTGAAGAAGGTATTTTAAGATTTGCTGATGTATGTTCTTTTCTAGAATTTTAAAGAGAGGGATAAGATAGCAATAGGCTTAATGTTTGTTATTTTAGAAGAGTTACCACCATTGTGAAGAGGTATGATGTAGAATATATTCCAGAGAGATGGGACATGTAATTCTTGAAAGGATCTGTTGATCAAGATGGAGGTTGTCAACAGAGGGTCAGCGGGGCTTGAGCTTACTAAGCGGGTGTTTATATGTGAAATAGATACACTTTTGAAGAAGAAACAAGGTCTATTGGAAGTAGGAACCTCATTAGGTCTGTCATGAAATTGAAGGAGATTTTTTGTTAGGGTAGCAATAGAGTCTATAAAATGAGAGTTAAACTTATTAACAGTTGCTATGGGATAATTATCTGGGCAGGTGGTGGGGCAGTAGGAGTTCCAAGGTATAAAATTTTGTTAATAGAGGAGTACATTTCCTTTTTTTTATGGTTTATTTATGGATCTAAGTAATACTGTTTATTATCAGCAGTGACTTGAGTTTTAACAAGATTATGGAGATGCTTATAAGTCTGAAGGTTAGCAGGAGATTTGGTTCTTTGCCAGTTTTGCCAAGCTTTTGCACTCTTGTGCATTGGTGTGTGATTACTGTGGGATAACCAAACAGTTTGGGTAGATTTAATACACTTTCTTCTCAGGTGCAAGGCTATTTAGGGTACTGAGAAACAGTGAATTAAATTTGAGTACAGCATCATCCAGAGGTAAGGCGTAAAGAAAGGACCAGTCAATGGATTGAATAACATTATTGAAAACACAGAGTTTAAAGTTGGTAAAGTTACAGTATTCCTTAAAAAGTTGATCTTTGGAGTGGTGGTTTATTACTCTGTGAACATAGGTGGGATAGTGGTTACTGAGCGAGTCTGGAAGGGTTCTGGGGGAACTGTACTGTTTAGGATTTGAAACTAGGATCCAGTCTAGAACAGAGTCAGAATTTGAGGTTTTGTTAGCATGAGTATGGAAGGTTATAAGTCATGTAAATTGTTATAGGTTGATGCTATTTGAGGGATAGTGTATTGAAAGGTGCTACCAGCTAATGTTGTTATCACCAAGGAGTCTAGTTTCATAGGATATGAATTCTTATATCCAGTTAAGGATGTCTTCCACGATAGGGATATTTTTCCCTTGAAGCAAATACAGGGCAATGACAAACATTTTTATGACTGTTTAGTTTCAGGTTAGAAATTATTATCTCTGTGAACTGAAATGTAGGTGGGGGAAAGCATGAGTGAGACAGAGAGCAAGGTTGTTTGAAAATTGGATGACTACACCCCAGCTATTTTGTTTAATCTATCAGCATGTGTAGTATTATAGCCTGGTGGAATACAATTCACAATGCACACCTGTTAATTTCTGGTTCATTCTCCTATATAGCACCTTAGTGTAGGGCAGTTGGTGTGGAGAAATGCAGATAGATTGCCCTCAGTGGAGTTGTATGCATAGTATTAGGTGCATATTGACTTCACTGATATCACTGTATGCTTTGCATGATGGTATTTAATTGTACACTTCAGGAAGAAAAGGCCTTCTCCCTTTTCAGGACGACATAATACCAAGATAATCTATTTTCTATGTACCCACATGATAAAATATCTACACATCAAGAGAAATGGAGTATCAGGACACAACTGATGGCATCCAGTGGGATGCCACCAAAAACAAATAAAAGTTTATCCCTTATGGAACCTTTGCTGTCTATATATTTATTTAAGTTGACATAAAATATGCAAAGGTTTATAGAGAAGAAACAATCTTGCTTCTTAGTAAAACTGACAACGTTAAATGCCTTTCTAAAGACTTCCTTTTGATAATAACAGACATAGTTTTTGTATCTGGCCATCGAACATTACAGGGACTTCAATACACTTAACTAGTTTCTTAGTACCTATGTTGATATACTCATTGAATAGTACAAAATGTTGTGACTTTGACAGTATTTTATTTGAACAATAATTCTTTTGGACAAAGGACTATTTGTTCAGTTTTTCTGCCAAGACATTTGTGATGTCATGATTGTCTGCTTAACCCTTTTTACACAAACACATGCTTGATAAACAATGAATACAATTATATATTTTAAGAATACTGTATACAGTAAGTACTCATTACATTATTTTTAACATAAGTCATATTTTAGTGATATCAGGAACTAGTTAGAATAATTGGTAATGTATTTAAAAATACAAATGCACATCTGGGTTCCTATTCAGAAGCTCGACTGTTCAAAAAGTCAAACATCACATGATCAAGACCATATGATCATCTTTCCAAAAAGTCGAACTCTGGAAGACAACTACCTACATTTTTGCAGGGGGGCAAGCCTTCCTTGCAACCCTCATGTGGGCTGTGCCCCCCTGCATATTATATACTAACTCTGAGATCACACTACAGTGAGGAAAAGAATACATTTCTTGATCCCGACTGTACTGTGATCTCCATTCAAAAGCTTTGACATTTTGGAAAGTCGATCATATGGTCTCGACCACATAAGGTACGATTTTCTGAAGAGTCAAGCTTCTGAATGGGCCTTGACATCTGATATTGGAAACACATTTCAGAAGAATAGTTCTTCTGGATAAAAAAGCCATGAAAAATAATACTAATAATTATTCTGAGTCTAAACTGGCTAGAAATAGGATTGACACAGACAATAAATTAGACTACCGTAATTACTATTCACATGGTATTAAAATGAACATCAGATAATGACATTTTTGGCCTTAGGAAAATACATTGTAGATACTAGTCTGAATGTAAGATCAAGAAAGCAACCTAAGAGATTCCTAAAAGACAGTATCCTCTGGAAAGACTATTTTTGCTGAGCCCTAGTACAGCAGCACTCAGAATGTTGTAACAGAAGATTGTTCTTACTGTGTTTTGAGTTAAAAGAATGCTGGTGCTGACTAGATCACTTATTGAAGCTGTGTTGCACATAAAAAAGGTGCATAGGTACAGTTATTTCTTTTTCACCTTTTCCCTTTCTGTAAGTTAGTGTGACCTCTGAGATGGTATATTCAAAGATCATTTGTGTGTGTAGCTTGTGTTCACATTGGGGAGTGGAGGGATTTGTTCTGCAAAATGGAAGATGTTTGTGGATTTTTAACCTTTTATGTCACTTTTCCATGTTTGTGATGTCATCAGTTTTATATGTTGTGAGAATGATTTTCTATTTTATTGACAGCGTATGAGGTGATCTTTCATAGTGACTCAAACTAGGACACTATTAAAAAGTGAACAAATGCATAGTATGGCAGTCATATATGAGTTGTGTTCCATCATTCAGTAAGACTAGCTATGAACTCATAAATAGTCAGACTATGACTGAAATGTAACATGACATGAAATAGGTGACAAAATACCTAGCTTTTAATACTGACTGCTCCTCATGTTACTAGGCTGTGACTTAATGAACACAACTTGACTGACTGAAACAATACTATGGAGATATCTGCTGAGATTTAGTGCCACAAAAGCACATTCTTTTGTTACTGGGATAAGTACCTTAACTCCACATGGAACATATCATGTGCCCAATTTTATACATAATATAGCTAGAGTCTCTGCACTTCTATATTATTGAAGCAGCACCGGAGTGCAAAATCAGCTTTTCCAATTATAAATGGCTCCATTCTCATGCACATGTCTAACAGAGACTTTAAACATGCTAATTTTATGACATGCATACCACAAGTAGTTGGGGTGCAGGGATTACAGAAGTAGTATGTGAGGAATAGCTAGATTCCTTATGATTAGCAAGTATCTTCCCCCTACTCCACTGCACACTGTTCATATGGGTGTTTTAACGTCTGTGGTGGTTTTATATAAAAAAATGCACCTGGAAACTAAACCAGTAATCTTCCACAATGGCTACTTCATTTTTACAATAAGTTTGCAGCTAAAATTGTTTTTTTTTATCATTTTACCACTTGGATTGCTCATCCCATTCCTGTTGCTTGCCCTAAGTATTAGCAACAGACACCATTTCTCCATCTATTAAAATTAACGGACAAATATGAAAATCTATGGAATTTCTACCAAAATAAAAACAAATACTATCAGCAATTTCCTCACTAAAACAAAATTATTCATACATTCTCAGTTTTGGCTTAGAGATAAGTTGGTATTAGCAGAGATAAAAAGAGTAGAATTACTCCTACCAAATCTGATCAACATATTATTATGGAGTATCTAAACTAGTATTTCTGCCACTGTAACAGTGCAGCGACCTATTGTTTGTATAGCTTTCTATGTTAAACATCACTTAATCTGATGCTAGTAGAAAGATAATGGAAGCATCAAAATTCAGAGCACATCAAAGAGTTTTAGATAGCGAGGAAAGAAATGGACTGTCACTTTTGGGTTAGCATAAATGAAAAGGTTCTTGATCTTAAGGCACAGGTGACCACTCCTTATGTGTCTGGCTTATCACTGGTCAGTGGTGTAAAGGAGGAAACAGTATGTGACCTTGACCTACCTGCTCTGTGTGTGGACCTACAGTGGTGGCAAATGAACAGCATCATTGGTAACAGCATTGGTCCTGCCATGTAGAGGAAAACAACATCATGCACACAGTGGAGGTACCCATGTGACTGCCAAAAATGCTAGTCTGTTGCATGAAGCACTCCCTTAAATCTTCATGTAAGTCATGCAGTACACCTATCACTTTTGCAGTGGCAGTGGTGGCATTAACTTGTGCCTGGATAACTCCATCCAGTGTAACACTTCCATTGGCCAATCAGTGAGAGTCATGGCATTGAAGGCCACTAGCCCACTGCTCCTGACACCTATCCCCATGCTCTGTGGTGTCACCACTACCCACTACTAGTTTGCTGGTAGACAACAATGATCATTTCTGCGTAGGGATGCTGAGCATGACCTGTTCTTCCAAAGACCGTAGAGAAGTGGTGGCAGACCCCACAGGCAACATAACTGTTTCACTGGACTTGGGTAGTATTATTCCCTCCACAGTTATTGTTTATAATAGCACTGTACTGGTTTTAAGCTACTATAATTTTTTTGTTGTAAAATGCTGCATTGCCATCAGGCATACCCACTTCCACATTGAAAAACCCAATGTCTGTAACATTGAAAGCAAACAGATAAACACCCATGTGAACACTACCAAGAACAAACTGAAGTAACCAAAAATAAAATTCACTAGTAATGAAAAAAAGTGGTTGGGGCATGCAAGTTCAGGCTGCACAGAGTAATTTATTTGATAAACAAAGTCAAGCACAAATGCTTTCATCCTGCCAAATTCAGGACCTTTTCAAAGTGAATAAAAATCCCTCCTCCCTATTGTTTAAATACAATATTCTCCTCAAAAAGGCGCCAAATCTTCTTAAGGATGTATTACACAAATGTATTATTCCATGGTAAAATAATTCTCTATAATTCAATAAAATAATATTTTTTTTAAAATTCATGTATACATGTAAAATGTGCAATAATGTACAAAACTGCATATGAACAAACAATTCAGATAAACAATGTGAACACTGCTAATATGTGACAATCCCATCACACAGTGTTAACTTTAGAATCCAAATGCTATTCCAGATAATATTTATGCACAGAATATAAACAAATCTATGTTGTGTGATATACCTTCCTTCCTGCATCCAACATCGGTCTGTACAGCAGATATGTCAGTGCTGGACATCTTGAGATCATGGCATTTGGGTGCTACAAAAAGTGTTACTGAAAGATAGGAATATCAGCCTGCTTCAACCCCATCCAATACATGGGATGGTGCATCTAGTTCTGCTCCAACCTCCAGGTTTCCACCAGGTATAAGATTCCTGTTGCTGTCCTTTGTGGTGATGATGGTTGCCTATGATGGCAGAACCTAACATATAGCCATCTTCTCCTGTGCAGTGCCATGGGCCTTTGTGTAAGCATGCAAGATCATATTGTTGACCCTGCAACAGACCTCATACCGTATTGTGTTCATTACACCTGCATTAACATTTGCGACCATCTCACACTATGCACCATATACATTCCTGGATGGTCAAGTCAGTTTTGCCCATGTTCAGCATCTGTTATTTATACTCATGGAGGTCCTGCAGTAGTATAATTGTCTCTGCATGGGGAAACTTCTTGGAGATCTTCTGCTCAATGAGCAGCCACAAAACATGCATAACATCATATACAGCAGTCATGTGCCCTTTGCCAATGGTGGTATCATGGTTCATGCCTATCTACAACTATATAGTGATATTGTGATGCATCAGTCTGTTTTTCCTGCCTACTACTACATGTCACATGATTCAAAAAATAATGCATCAACACAAATTTGCTATCATTTTTCTCCTGATATCAATCAATGAAGTGACCAATGTTTCTGAAGAATTTGGAAAAGCTCCCATGCAGTGCAGGAGGACACAAAAATATTTTACTACCTTCTGCATCCGTATCATCATGAGTGCTTGTTTTTAAACTCCTGTTAGGACCACAGTACAAGGTGAATGCCTTGCAATGCCTTGTCATGGTGTTTTGTGATACCATGGGCATCCACTTCACTAGTGAACAGTCCTGTTATTGTTATGCAGACCTGAAGAGGCATCACCATGATCTCGTCTATCAATGGAAAGAAGAAGGGGCTAGGGAAGAAGCCAGAGTTCTACCATGAGTCATATTAACTGTTGCTTGTTTAGACAAAAGTAGTCATTATTGTTCAGAAAAAAATGAGTTATTGGTATTCATGTACATGTTTTTGTTTCAGTTTTTTTTAATATCTTGTGAGCTAGAGGACAGCAGGCCGATAAGCAAGAAGGTGCAAGCCCACCTGTCCAAGCAGTGGGGCACTAAACATAATTGATATCTGGGCTGCATATCTGTTAGGATCATAGTGATAAATTAGGCTAATGAAAGGACCTTTTTATGCCTAGCTGTACTACCCAAATGTAGCCTAGCTGTCCTACCCAAATGTAATGAACCAGTGTGGATTACATAGCTTTTGTGTAGGTAACATATAAATTGATCATGGGAGGTCAATCAATTTTATACAATAAAAAGTAATTACTATTCAAAAACATGCACACTGATTGGACAGGCCAATCAATGTGCACACTGTAAATTCAGCACTCACAATACAAACCATTCAGCACTCACAATACAACAATTCATAAAGACAAGTTATGATGGCAGAAAATACATTTGCATAACTACTTATTTCTTCTTTCAGCTGCTGCCATTAGGGGTTGCTACAGGGGATCATCAATCTGCAGAATGAGTGGCAGCAGAGTTTTACAGTGTCAAGTTGCCAGCCTGGCAACCAACCTTCCATAGGAGGCACACACAGGGCCAATTTAGAATGTCCAACCCACTTGCAGCACATTTTAGGAATGTGGGAGGAAACCCACACAAACACAGGGAGGGCATGCAGAATCTGCACAGAAGGCACCCCACCTGAGAAATGAACCAGAGAACCTCTGGCTGTGAGATGACAGCACTAACCACCGAACCACTGTGCCACACTTGAAGGGCTACTTATTTAAGCAAACTCAAACACAGTTTTATAATTTCTTCTGTATTGGCAGTACTTGCTCTTACGTTCATCCTAAATGCATATACAGAAGAAATGCCAGTAATGTGACCTGTACATAGCTGCCTAAAAATTAACAGTTAAAATAACAGTAAAAACAATTATTATTTTTTGGACAACAGTGCAACTAAACACTATCTAAAACAGTAGCATACAGCACCCATTGAAATATTCAAACACAGTAACAGCATTTCTTCGTCTCTACAGTATGACCATATAGAACAAAAACCTATACTGTCACTCACTAAAAAGTTCATTAAAAAAATTACAAGGCACTTTTAATCACTTTTTCACTTCACCTCTCTTTTTATCTAAACTTCAGGTGCTCAGGGTTTTAGAAATAACTCAGACTGGGTCCAAAAACATCAAGTCTGATTACAATTATCCAATATGTGTGCAGATAAAAAGAGTAAATAATACATTAATAAATGCTGGGGGGAATTTAATAAAGCCTACACAGTTTTTTTTACCATGTAGGCATCATGCCACACTTCTTACATGAAAGTAAGCAGGTTTTAGATACAGTAAACACTGCTGAGCTGCTTGCACACATGAGCTAACACTGGAAGTACCGTGGCATGCAAATCACCTCATAAGCAAGTCAGTCTCATGTAAATGAGTCAGGTAGAGCGATCCAGCAAGCAGATAGTCAGATCTTCAGATCCCATATCAGTGTCTGTCTGTAGTGTACATGGAAAAATTCTGTATATAGGAGTGTAGACAGACAAAAGGGGCTGTAAAAATGTAGCTATATGGACAAAAATGGTATACCACATACAGATATGAGCAGAACTATCCTTCTGTGTGTTTGAAAAAGTAAAGGAAATAAGTTAAATTAATTTTGTTTTTTTTAATAACCTGAGCATGTTTGCACAGCATGCTGCAGTGCGCAAACATGCTTTATAAAAAAAATGGAAAAAAACAAAATTAATAGTATGTGAAAGAAATGTATTACAGGAGCTTGTCTGCAGTATCTATAATGATGCATTGGTGTTGTTGCTAACATGGTAGGCTAGAAAGTGTGTAACTTCCAGGCTGTGAGCACTGATCCCTATACAAATGAGGTGGAGTTACATAAAGGGGTAGTCATGTCTGCATATCTCCTTTGTGTTGGCAGAAAACCATGTAGGTGTATATAGAGGAGGTATGTGACATCAGGGGAGGGTGTGTCCAATGGCTTCTAAGCTTATTTCATCTCAGCTTTTCCTATTTGTGTGGAGTACCACCATGCTGAGCATGTACTTTCGGGGGAGTGCACTAACTTATAAGCTTTGTTTAGCTAAGGGGCATGTGTTTTTGTGTGTTTGTGGTGCATACCACTATACCAAGAGTGGAAGTCTGGGGGTGTGTGTAAACTAAGTGCTGAGCTTTTTTTACCTGCGAGCATGTGTTTGTGTGGGGTGCCACAGTGCTGAATGTATCTAAAAGCCAGCAACATATTAATTAGTTGTGATCCCTGTTTAACTTAAACTAGGACCATTAAATGATGTTAATGATACACTAGGCAAGTGGAATGCATCACAGGTAGCCAATTACATAGTCAACACCTAAAGCAGACCACTATAAAGTATGCATACACCATACAATCTGATTCCCCCATATTCTGCACCATTGGAGTACAGACTTGGGAATTTTAACTGAAAGAGTGCTAGGTGCTGCTTCAGGTTCCCTACATCTGTATGTGCTAGATGCTGAAGTCAGTGCTGCTGCTGCTGCTGCTGCTGCTGACAATAGGGCTAGACGGAGAAGAAGAGTGTTCAGGCTCAGGGTAACCTTCCAGGAGCTACATGAGCTGGAGAATGTAGACCGCTACAGGATCGACAGGGACATACTACAAGAAATCACTCAGCTCTGCCACCCTCAACACAAACCCAGAGCCAACAGAGGGGAACCCATCTCAGTGGAAACAAAGTTATTTGTAGCCCTTAGGAAACTAGCTACACATACTTTCCTAAGACCAGCTGGGGACATGATAAGGGTCTCACAGCCATCTGCTTCCAGGGTACTCCACCAGTTCTTGCATGCCATCCTACCACATGCAAGTGAGCACATTTCTTTTCCCCTCAACCCTGAGGTGAGGGTCGGCAATATGAATACCTCTACTGTGTAGCACACTACCCTGAGGTACTAGCTGCCATAGACTGCACTCATGTACACATCAAGCCACCACCCAGTGAGATGGGTAGAATCTATGTCAACCACAAGGGGTACCACTCCATCAACTGCCAAGTTGTGTGCAGTGCCAAGGGGATTATCATGAATGTGTATGCTGGTAGCCATGGCAGTTATGACGATTCCCATATCTGGCATGCATTACAGCTGTACCAGATATTTGTTAGTGGGGACATCCCACACAGCCATTTATTGGGGGATTTTAGCTACATACTGGAACCATGGATGATGACCCCATCAGAAATGCACACACACCCATGGAAGAATGCCATAATGAGGCACACACACAAACTGGAAACATCACAGAGCATGTGTTTGGGCTTCAGATTGCACGGTCTTGGTGCCTTGATATATGTGTTGGAGCCCTGCAGTACTCTCCAGCCACATGTGCACACATGTTCACAGTATGTGTTATGCTACACATTATAATCCTGTGGAAAAACTGCAGCAGGATCAGCAAAGGGAAGAGATACACAGCCCCCCACTACTGCCTACGTCACCACAGCCACAGCCACAGTCACCGGAGGACTCGGAGGAGGAAACCCCTGATGATGTCCCTGTGGGTAGACATATGCATGCCCAATCCTGTCTTTGGCTAAGAGACAATGCATAGCACATTCACTGACAAACTAGGGCCCTAGGGACTGACACCTTACTCCTACTCGCATACATATACTAAAATTGCTGATGCCAGGCAACCCACACAACCTGTACTTATCCATATATTGGCTGTGTACTGATTTTATCACACAGTGTCAGCCCTGAACTACAGTTCTGTCAACTGCTGCATTCACAAGGTAAGTCTCTAACCTACCCACTACTTGTAAGGATTACTATAATATGGTATTGTGTGTCTGGACCTGCAGTATTTATGCAAGGAAATATAGTGGGCTATGCGGACAGAAGTAACATTCACATGGGACTACAGATACCTGGTCCAATAGTATGTGTTCCCTAAGAATCCCTAGGCCTCATGGTTGGAATATTCACTACATCAGTCAAGAGAGATGTGAAGCTGTGAGGTCACATGATATTTGGACTACTGTCTATACCATCAGATCATGTGCTGTTGTTCCCCCACCCCCAACACAGCAGTGTTCCCATATAACTGCCTTAACAGTAAGTCAGCAATGGTATATCAGCAGACCAGGCAATCTCAAGGCTGTTACATAGAATTCGATCACACACTGTATGTCACACATAATGCAGGAATAACAACATACATATTTATGCTGTTGATTGTGTGATGGCTGACTCATCTGTCTGGTAGCCTGTGTGGGTCAGTGGACTAGAGAAGTTAGCAGGAGTGATGGTGTTGATGGTTCTAATCCGGAAGTAGTCACATATTTTGCATGTGAGGTATTATTATGTTGGTGTTTTCACAGACTTTCAGTCTGTATCATACTTCTCAACTGCCCAGATTTTCGCAGAATGTCCAGATTTTTGTCTTATATTTTTAGTCTGTTCCTCATAGAATTTGTGTGTTTTTGGGAAATCACTAGAACGATCTGGAGAATAAAGTCACTAAATAATGACATACATTTTAGTTTCAGACTTTAAATTGTTCAGAAGATGTATGCTAAAACAAACCCTGTTACTCTAGCAAATTTCTAAGTTTATAAGAGCAATATTTCAATATTTAAAATATGTCCCTATTTTTAGGCCTTTGCCCCACCCCCAGTTTATTTGGCTTTTCCCAGATTTCTTGCTCTAAGAGGTTGAGAGGTATGGTCTATATGTGGTGTAAGATTATGAACTTTAGTCACATATTAAGTACAGCAGACAGCTGGGGAATGCCGTGGACATTTTGAGTGAAGTGCAGTACTGTAGAAAAGGGGACAGATGTCATTGTCTGTAACACACAAAATCCCGGACTGGAGTACAGGTAGATGTGGCCTGGAGTCACTTTATAAGTACTGACAGTCCTAATGGGCATGATCATACACTTAGTTAAAATAAATACAATTCTGTTGCCCTTTCATCAAAATGACCTGTTATGTATAGATATGTCTATACATACAGACATATACATATACATATACATAATAGTCTGTCACTATCTCTTTCTCTTTCAGATACATAATATATCTATTTCTATGTAGTGTCAGATAGATATATACCAATATATATAGCTATATATATTAAAATGATACATAGACTCAGCCCATATATCTACATAACACACACACACACACACACACACACACACAGATATATATATATATATATATATATATATATATATATATATATATATATATATATATATATCATACACACACACACACACACACACACACACACACACACACACACACACACACACACACACACAGCTACATTTAAATATATTTTCCTGTTATATACATAAATATGTCTGTGGATGTCTGTATTGTCCTACATACACTAATACTGATGAGTAAATCTGCAGTATCACACATTCATACTGTTGCTCAAAGGAGCAAAACTAAGAGCACAGCAGTACATAATCCACTTACCTATAGACACTTGTGTCTGCTGGATGTCACCACGTAGACAGACACTGGTGAGCAGGTAGTGTAATGTATAATGTTGACAACACATGCATGGACAGGCCACATTACTCCTGCCCACAGGTTTGCCTATCTAACTGCAAACAACCACATATGGCAATACTGTTAACTGTACACACATAGCAAGGGATAATAACAGTTATCTCACTGCTAGGATACTAGATGCAGATAATAGTAAGAAGCAATATCACTCTGCAGGCCACAGATGCTGTTCAGCACAAGCCTAGTATGTGTAATGCTCAAGTACTGTGCCTGCACAGACATGTAGAACAGACTTAACCTGTGGCACATGTGATAAGTACTGTGATCTATAGTGTGTAAGACTGGATAGTTATGGGTTCTAATCTCATTCCAGGCTAGTTGGTATGTGTGTGTGAGTGTGTGTGTGTGTGTGTGTGTGTGTGTGTGTGTGTGTGTGTGTGTGTGTGTGTGTATGTACCCCTTCAAAACAACATGGGTTGTCCACATGCACTGGTTATGCACTTTGTGGCCCAGTAACTTGCTGCTGGCTTCCAAACTGACCTCTTCTACAAAGACTGATGATGTCATCCACCTTAAGACTACCAGATGACAGTGGAGTATCAGACTTAAGCCATGGAGTATGTGATATGCACTATGAGCCATAGTGCATAAGACTAGATAAGTAGAGGTTCTAATCTCACTCCATACTTGGTGTGTGTGTGTGTGTGTGTGTGTGTGTGTGTGTGTGTGTGTGTGTGTGTGTGTGTGTGTGTGTGTGTATGTATAGCCCTGAAAAACAACTGCCATGCCCTCATGGGCTATCCACCTGTAATGGTTATGCACTTTCTGGCCCTGTAACTTCATACTGGCTTCAAAACTGCCCAGTGATGTCATCCACCTTATGACTACCAGGTGACAATATAGCATCAGAATTAAGTTATGGTGCGTGTGATAAATATTGTGATCTATAGTGAGTAAAACTAGCTAGGTAGAGGTTCTAATCTCATGCCAGGCTTCTTGGTGTGTGTGTGTGTGTGTGTGTGTGTGTGTGTGTGTGTGTGTGTGTGTGTGTGTGTGTGTGTGTGTGTGTGTGCAGATTCATATGGCATAAATATGATTACCTTGGTAACCTAGAAATAGATAAGGTTTTGCAGTATTTTATTCATAGCATGCGATTTTGGTCCTTCCAAATGACTGACCACAAGGCCTGCTGATGTCATAAAGCATAATATGTGCTGAGTTGATAGTACTAGCAGACATGAGGTTTGTTGTGTGTATCACGTACTGTGATCTGTAGTGTGTACCATTACATGGGTAAGTATTCTCATCTACATACAGCCAACTTGCATTAAGTGTGTGCCTTGGTGTGTCCTATATGCAATGATTGGAAGTGGTGCTAGCCTCAATGTAGCCATTTTTATGTGTGAGCTTGTTGGAGCATTTTACATCACATTATGGGACTGTAGGACATTTAAACTTCACTAGCATAATGGACATATAGCCTTCACAATCATAGACATCTTCATACCCGTAGTTACAGGATCAGCGCATATTGCCCCAGTCCAAGAGGGCATAGGCAGACACCCTGTTTTGAGATGATAGTTGTCCAGCCAATCATACAGATGGCATGTGCTGAGGTACACTGAGGTTCTCTGTGTGCCATTAGGCAGGGTTCTTTTTCAGGGGTGTGTTTAAGTCTGTTAGACAAAGCTCTCCCACAAGCATGTAGTTCTAAAGTCACATATGAGGTTAATGTTCTTACAGTGATTTATCCACCTACCATGCCTCCTACAGATAGGCAGCATAAGTAATCAAGCAGGGTCACACATTGCCCGATATGCAAGCCACAGATCACCTCTGAGTAGTCTATATGCCCCAGGTGGCAATGAAACTCATTACAGATGATCCCCATTGAACACATACTGAAGACATGAAGTGTCCTTGTGAGGGACCATACTGTTGTGTGCATTTGTCAGTACTGCTTGGAAAGGTACATCAACAAATGGCCATTGCACTCAGATATTGGCATGCTGAGGTAAGAGTACTTGGAGGTTATGAGTATGTCACTTACAAATGACTGTGGCCTCAGCTATGCCATATGATTCCTGCTATACCACTATAGGGACATGGTGATCTCAGGCACATTAGGTGCAAACCTGTGTGGCCAGGTCTGTGTGCCCAGTTCTTTCACCCCTGAGAATGTATATCATATGTTGAGACTAATGTGCTACTTACCAGGTACATACGTCTAACTAATGGAACTTATACTACATATATATTTGCATGGAGTTTATGGCCAATAGTATATTAACAAGCATGTGTTCGCAATACCCTCTTGCAGGATAGTGACATACCACAGATACTCTATGAGTGCTCACAATTTGCAGGCATCAGCCAGCATTGTTAGCCACAGTCAGGCAGTAGTCACATGTATTATGGTTGAATGGATTCCAAGCAGTAGATGACCCTGCACTGAGTCCTGTTGAGCACTGCTGCTTACAGATCTGCTAATGGAGGTGGATGTCCCTATGCCGCATATGTGTGCCAGCAATGGGCCACTTAGTGACCCCTAGAATGACAGTATCATGGATGCATACATCGGTGCTTTGCAAATGTTGCCTGAGCATGGGATATAGTCAAATGGTTTGACTCAGTCTAGGGAGTTGTATGACCTGATGTACTTTCACCCATGTCCATGGTGACTGCCTTGGAAATGTCCACCATATGTAACAGTCATGGTCCTCCATCACACATCCAAACTGTGTACAGTCAACTGTGTGTAGAACACATATATGTGTGCTGATCAGCTCCATGATGATGGCCTCTATGGGCATACATATATGGATATTTAGACAAAGAGGTATATAGTTATGTTGGTCAGTGGATGTACCTACTCTGTGCGAGGGTATTACAGTTGCCATTGTCCACTCAGCTGGTGTCAGACAGTAGTGTCAGTATGATTGCAAGGGTTTACCAATGGTGGTAGTAATCCTTGTCAGATAACATGTGGGATGGTGCTTGGAATGTTAGCATGTGCAATAGATGCTGTGCATCTTCCAATGAGAGGCCAGTTACCAACTGCTCTGTAGATATGGAAGTTATGGTACAGGATGTAAGAATGTCATATTTCACATATGATGGGGGAAAGGAAGTGTAGTTGATGCAAGCAGTGTAGGAGTACAGATTAAGTATGAGTACAGACCCATCATATGTGGCATCATGACGTATGAAGTCACCGACAATCTGGGCCTGTCCTTTGAGCTCACACATGTAACTACAATGTGCACTGTGGTTCTGCTTGTGTGGGTGACTAATTTTGCCACTTACCATGTCTACTCAACATCAGAGCAACATTATGTGCTTCTTTTAGCTGAGGAGGTAGTGCCTCCATGATGGGGGGGCACCCTCATCCCAATTGTCACACAACACTGTCCACCTGTTATTGTATAGCCTGCTAATGGCAGTTGTTCACCAGTCAGGTATGCTGAGCCATGATGAGCCTGTGTCCCTCCTGTCATGTGCAGCTGAGTTCATGCAATTGTAATGCTGCTGACAGAATACATGGGTGTAGAGCTCTGCATACTTACCTGTCCCATCTGAAGGGGGAGGTGCAGTCACACTATGCCAACCATCCCACAGGAGGTAATATATAGCTTTCTTGACATATATGTCTGCATTGTCTGCAAGGGGGGGGGGTACATGCCTCTAGTTCTAAGAAGACTGATTTATGGCCAAATTGCACCAGGGAGGACTTCACATTGGAGAGAGCTGTACCAGTGACCCATACTGGTTAACACATGATGCAGAATGTTGGTACTCCATGTGAGGATGTCTCGGCACTGCTGCAGGGCATTGTAGGTAAGGACCTGGACCATCCCTTAGGCAAGTGATCTGCAGCATGACTAAGCAACACAGTATGTACATATTACACTTCCCTAATGTGTTTGTCTGTGGTCTGTACAGACACCTTGCATGACTCTCTTCTTGCAACCTGCTAAACGTAACCACAATATTTATTTGCACAGAGGACAACTAGTATGTAGTGCCAAGTGTTGCCCCCAGATCTCTGAGTTATGTCACCTGAAATGCCATGATAGGAGCTAGCATGGATATGAGCACTAACACTGTTGTACACCTACTGACACTGGACCAAACACTGTTACTTTTGCTCAAAGCCAGATCACACCTACTGACTGTAACTGGTGGAGCCCATTGACTGTTACACTATGCAATGGATGTCGAACATATGTTTCACTCCACCAAGCATGGCCTGACAAGGTGTATGACAATATTAGGCCAGCAGGTCTTGCTGTAAACTGTGTACATCATGTACCAAGTGTTATGTCAGCTGGTGGATAGGCAAGTGTCTGACAGTCATACTATGGGAAGATAGCATTGGGAGACCTATGCTGCAATGATGCCAGTCAGCAGTGGAGTTCACCATCCTCCATTTTTGGCAAACCCCATCTACCTATTCCCTCTCTGCAGCCACAGCCACTGTCAGTGACCACTGACTGAGTACATTAGCAGGTGATTGCATATTGGGAGCTGTCACAGAATCCCACACAGAACCAGCAGTTATCCAGGATGGCCTAAGACACAGTCAGCTGTTCTCTAAGCCTCTGACACAGACTAACTAATTGCCAATGACTGCACAATGTTATCCTGTGTAAAATCATCCATTCCTGCAAAACATTGTAGTGTCCACACATCACACACAGTTGAGCCATTACACATGGAGTTATGGACACAGAGAGTAATGTAGACTTTGACTTTCTCTTGTCAGTAAGATATGAGAATGCATTCACTATTGTGCAACCTATACCGACATGTTTGGGATGTAAATCCCAGACTGTTACTGCTTTACTGAATGTGGCAGTCATCACACCTATCATTGTGTGCAGTGTCACCCTTGCTATCTCACTAGGCAGGCATATTGCACAACTGTAGCACCCACACAGGTTACATGGTACACCAATACACAGTGTAGATAGCATGTCCTATGGAGTCTGTGTCATGACCATACATATGTAGTCTGTCTTCTAAATGCTTTGGAGGGGATGTGTATGCCTCCATACAGGGAGGTGTCACATCCCACTGTGTACCTCCTGCATATCCATGCCAGGACTAACACGTCTTACCTGTTCTACATGCTTACATCACTGTGGTATACATAGAACATGCTGGAGAGACAAGTATATAACACACCTCTACACCCTACATGAAACTGTCCCCCATGCATGTGAAGCACACATATGATGTGACACACATCATGTGCAGATTACAAAATAGGATGTAGAACATGACAGTCATAACTGGTGTCAGGTAACTGTCTGTACTGAACACAGGATATTTGTAGATGGGTCATCTCCATCACCACAGCTTGTAGATGTGTGAGTTCCCAAAAACCTGGTGACACTTATCAAGGGTAGCAGACCTGTTCATAAATTAGGGATGCATGAGTATACTGAATGCTGCCATTGTCCTTGTTAGTTTGTTATAGACATATGAACCTATGGATTCATGAACTCATAGTGCTGTATCTTGCTGAAGACATATATATGCTGTGCTGAAATGCCCTTCTATGTTGCATTATTGCAGTTGTGTGTCCATAGGTTATCCCAACAGACTCCTGAAACAGAAACAGAAACAGGTCTGTGCCACACCTGTTACTGTGTAACTATACAGCCAGTACAACATCATACAACATAAGGTACACAAAAGTATGTAGTGTACTCGTGACAAATGCCAGCATACAGTATCTGTCATTAACCACTACAAGTGGCATGGCAAAACAACACTGCATTACACAAGTGCATGTTAAGTAATATAGTCACCCTATGCATCAGAGACATAGCTTCATTTCCCTGCATCAATGGCGAGGATGACAGGGATGTGGAACGGGTATCATCACTTGCACAGGATGTTGTGTGCAGGTGCAGGAGGCCTAGGCTGACCCAAATGGTTAACAGCATGTGTGTGATTCAGGAAAGGAAGCAGGTAAGATGGACCATGGAAAGGTGTCGTGTGTGTCTGTAGGTGACCTGCATTTGACAGTGGTGTATGAGTGGTTAAGCTCAGTGCTAGCCCTACATGTGTGCATGATGGGTAGCTTTGGACTGCACATGGTAGAGTTGACAGTTCATCATCTCTGGGCTCAAACATGAAAACTGGCTCTGCCAGGAGTTGCACTGGCACCTCCATGCCCAAGGTCAGAAGCAGTGCTAGTACCTGACAGTGACTGCTGTCTACTGAGACCGTGTCCCCCACGGGAATGCCCAGGTCTATGAGCCCATGGCCTGCCACATTGTGGTGTGGACAGCACACTTCCCTCTGTAGCACTGGATGTACTGCTCTAAGGGACTATGATTGTACATGGCCATGTGGACTCTCAGCAGATGGGGTTGCTTACCTACGTCCATGAGTCTGACACTCAACTCCAACCACACGTTGAAGCACATACAATGTGCGGTGCAAGACAGAGACTGTCCCAGTCCACCTTCTGTCCACTGCATCAGTGAACTGATCCATGGTGTCCCCAGTGTGGTGGAGGCAGTCATGGATGTCAGACTGTGCTGCATTCATAACCCTAAGCATACATCTGGTGTTCCATTCAGAACATACCTGTGTCTTTATGATGGTCCGAAACATGCACTGAGTGACTGGTGATATGGCACCTGCATCAGGTGGTGAACAGACAGCAGGCCTCCTACAAGCACCCCTGTCAACACACCTGTGTGGGACCTCGACAGCTCATTGGCTATGGCCAATGTCTACACTCACTGGAGCCATAGTCACCACACTTTCCTGTTCAATGTCCCCACCTTCTGTCTGTCCAATATCTGTGGCTTTCAGATGGGCATACTGACTGTGTGCGGTGAGAATGAGGGCAGACCGGGGATGTTAATCTCGGGAACAGATTTAGCTCCTGAAACCCCCACCAGTGCCACAGTGTGGCCACCATCATCATCAGAGTCTGAGGAGACACTGACATCAGGTTGTGTAGGGGACAGACTCCAACCCCCCCCCCAGTCACCTGTGATAAGAAAGGAAAAAGCAGTACATTAATGCCTACAGAATTATGCTCTGCAGTACTATGTTGTGATATATGTAAGGCTCTATACACTGTCATCACTATGACAGACCTGTTGAAAATCCAATCTCATATAGTAGGACATGAGGACAGTACTCTTCCCAATAACAGCTGTAGTTACTTGAAACTAACATGTCATTATACTCCAGTCTCATCAGCAACAGTGAGGTACATTGTTGACATTTGCATAGACTATGCACAGTTGACACATATGACACTCTGCAGTGTCCTGACAATACCAGCACATCTATCAGTGTGGTCACACCTACAAGGCAAAGGTATGAGTCTAACATGTGTATAGTTGGAAAATATGTGTATAGTTGGCAATCATGCCGACAGTACAGCAATGCAGGCAAAAGGCCTGTGATGATAGTCTAGAGATTACAACGCTGTAAACCTAAATCTATAACAAAACAGTGTTATGCTTATCAGGAGCAGGACCACGGACTTTGCCAATACCTGATGAACCTGTGAAAAGTTGAGGGAGCGATAAAGTCAGTACCACTGTATGTTCCACCACCACAAGGGAATAAACCCATATAGCTCACATTTGCACTAGTTACTGTGTTAATTGTTATATTGGTCAAAATCTGAGCTTAGAGTCAAACTGCAGTGAACTCCCCCCCCCCAAAAGCAGACAGACCTGATACCCAAGTAAAAATATGTATGCCCTGACACTGAATGCTACAGCATTACAGTGCTGATCAAACTAAGCTTACCTGCATGCTCCTCTGCCGTGGACACTGTGGCATCCACATCCATGATGTAGGGTGTGATGGATGTCTGGCAACTGTCATGTGTGCCTAGATTTTCTAGGAATTCCTTAGTGGCTTAGAATGGTTGTTCCACTGCAGCCACCCCCCCCCCACCAGTGGTGGCACGATCCCTGGCTACATCTGCTGCTCTTCTGCATGTGGTGTTGAACACCTGTTCATATGTCCTTCCCTGATGACCAATGGCATTGACATCATGGACAAGGTCAGCCCACAATGCCTACCACTGTTCCCTGTTGTGCATCCTTCTGGACAGTAGGACTTCATGGTGTTGACAGAGTGCTTCCACTATTAACTCACTTTCTGCAACCATGAAAGCATACATATTCCCTGAAAGACAACAATATGGGAACACATGTCAGGATTACATACATGGAATTACACTATGTAGAGATACAGCAAGGACAGAATGGCTGGCAATATCCACTGCTTGATCACACATGTCATATTCCACAGTGTACAAACATACTAAGCATGTAGATATAACTAGAATACTGCCAATAGTCAGGTATTCCCATGTGTGCCATGACAGATATTGTTGTATGTTCATGCAGCTGACACTGGAGTTGACTGTAGTGTGTCGCCAAGGTGAAACCCCCCCTGATAATATGTCAAACCAACTGTGACAAACAAATAGCAGTTTTTTCTTACATCCTCTGTAAAGGGAGAGTTCCATGAGCCGAGTGTGCCGCATTGGCAATATACATTCCACCCTTAATATCTTGCGCATCTTCTGTTTGTGTAACAAATCTGGAGATTATTGATATGTCATTATCATAGTTCTAAGAAAGGCTTAATGCTGTAATCCCTATTCCCCATAAGTATAGTCAAACATCCGCATCCTGATGTAAACAAGATGGCTACATACCTGATGGAGTGCAGTACTCCTATGCTGATATGCCCTGATAGTTAATACTTTGCATATGTATGGTCTTTGTGAGGAAAGTCTCATACAGAATAGTTCCCCATAGCCATCTGCGTACCTTTTTAATATGTTTCTCATCAGCAGGTGATTGCCTCTTAACCAATCTGTGGTTCTGAAATGCTAATTGCAGCCAACAGAGCTGATTTGCACTATCATCAGCCAGTCACATGCAACCACACTACAATATATAAGATCCCCTTTCTGATATGTTACACTGGACAATACTGGGGTGAGGAGACTACTTCATCCCAGTGGGTAGGTCTGTAGCAGCACCTTTTACATAGAGATGGGTGTGTTATTGTCTCTACAGCTGATGCTTCAGGTAATAGACATAGGCAGAGAGTGTGAACACTTTGGAGGGCAACAAGCTGTAGGAGTAACTGTGGGGGCTGTGTCAGCCTTGTTGTAGAGGCAGAGCCATTGTGAGGCTACCCTTTCCAGTCCAGTTAAGGCATGTGTTTAAGGTAAGCATGTTAGACAAAGGTGTCACTAACAGAGTACTAGGCCACATGTTTGTTGTGTCCTTGAGCAACATGGGGAATTAATATAACAATATGTCTGCCATTTGGGCGATTGTCAGGCCATGTGTTACAGTCTGGTAGTAATTTGGAGCATGTATGAGGGCAGTCATTAGCTATGCTAATTGGCACTGTGGGTTTGAAAGGATAGTGTGGTGCACTCTGATATTATTGGCCCTCATTTGCAGTACCTGAGTTGAATTTCTCTGTGAATGCATATTAAAGCATGACATGACACTTTATGTACTTATACTTTTGTATAGGGATATGTGAAGTGTGTTTCTATCTGCAGGCTTGTGACTTCCATCAGTGAAATGCAGACATTTAATTTGATATGCATTGTGTGGATAAAGAGTGCATGACTCATTCATTGTTTGCTGGCCTTGCAATACTATAATTCTAGTGCTACATTAACAGACTGAGCTACTGAGTCACTGCTACAGCAGGTGTATTTGCAATATATATGTGTACACATACAGACTGTGACAACCATTTTCTATATCCATCAGTATGTGCATGGCTATATATAGATGTATTTCTGCACCAGGGTCCCAGTTTAACATGTATTTTGCCATTAATGCCTTAGCAGGTGTATTTCTACATGTTTCTGGCAAAAGAGCAGATTTATCTGCTATCACAGGCCTCACTTACACCCATTATTATGTCTTTGACTTTCTAGTGGTGTACTATTGCACCAGAATCCAAGATGCGCTCCCATTTTTTCCATTACTTATAAATCAAGTTTGCCCAGCACGATGTTCAGCTCCCCTGAATGCATTTAATGACTGTAAATGGCAATTACTATGTTTTGTTTAAACCACCTGCTTTAATTAAGAGTTGTGTGACTTGGCAGGTTAATTCTGTGGTCTGCAGGAGTGATGGTCTTGGGTTCAAAATATAGGGCAGATGTTTATTTTGTAAGTGTGTATTACAATTTTAAAGACACATATAGTCAATATAATTTTATTTAGCTGAACTTAGTGAAGCTTCACAATGCTGCACACTGTGCAGCATAGAGCGAAAAAGATATAAAGAAAAGAAAAATGGGAAGATAGGAAAGTGGTGAAATGGGGTGCAAGCAGGGGAAAACATAGTGAAATGCAGGTAGGGATGTGCAGAAAGGGTGTAGGAAAGAACCATAGCTATCCATTTATTGAATAGCAACAACCATGCACTTTGACAAAATTTGTAAATTACTTTAAATTCTGACCCACATTGAGAGGGGTGAGGACAACATAACTGCATTGTCAAGCCATTTGGACCAAATTACATGTGTTCAGTGGACACGTGTGTGAAATGGAGAGCTATGTATGGGATGATATTAATTTTTTGGGACATGTGCCCATTTTTTTAAGGTGAGAGTGGAATGTTGGGGAAGAGTCACAGGTACATGTAGGGGAGGTACATTGGGTAGATGAGGATACTTTTGCAGACAGACAAGACAAACAAAACAGTAGACTGGGAGGTGTGTGATACATGGGGGTGGACACCTTGAATAGGGAGGGTGTTGTCTCATGTGCATCCACAAGGCAGCAGCATGACTCATATCCCCACCCATGGGACTGTCTACACTGCTGCATCACTGGCTCAAGGGTGGCAGTGGTGGAGGCTGGGCACCAGGGCAAGGCTGCATGACCAGGTTGGCCTGCATGTCCTCAGTCCAGTGCAGGTGGAAATCAAACCCACAGTAGACTATCCTGCACACCAAAGCTGGCAGCTCAGCCTGGGTGATGACTCCTCCTCCACAACTGCTCCTAGGGGGGGGCTGGCCCCACCCATGGGATGTTACTACCCAACATCACAGGTACTGTAGGGACAGCAGAGGGGGCACCACTGGTCTGGGCCCCAGATGTTCTGGGACCCAGTGCCACGGCCAGATAAGGCAAGTTAGGCAGATCAGCCAGAACTGGCCTACCTTGATGTGCTGTGGTAAATGAATTACAGAAATAAGTTAAGGTTAGTAATAACCAAACCATTATTAGTATTAACAGAATGGAACATCATATTTATTAGTCCAAATATATATTAATGTATATTATGTGTAATACAACATTAAGTAACATAACAGTCAGTATGTTACCAGGATGCCAGTAAGAATTAAACCATAAGGCCAACAAAACAGTTTAGTTTAACAAAATATGTTAATATTGAATCATAATAAAACATAACAATAATAAATCACATTTTATCAAAGTATAGTTAAACAAAATATGTTAATATTAAATCATAATAAGAAATAACAATAATAAATAAATGAAGATAAGGGGTGGTGAGAGAGAGAAACAGAAACATTCCATTACTGACAGTGCAGACAATATCGCTGAAAACACTGATAAATACTCTGCAGGCGTGTAGTGTCAGTTTTGAGTACAATGAATACAGTTCTCCTGTAGCTGATGTAGCATGTACATACCTCTCAAGCTGTTAGCATGGGTCAGTATGAGCCAAGCAATAACAAATGCAGGTACACAACTACACAGAACACTTTCACATAATGCGGACTTATATAACTACCAAGGTGTTCTGTAAGCTGATTTGGTAATACATTGCATTCCAGGTAATAATTTTTCTGGTAATCCTTTGACAGACCGATTAGGCAGTTTTAATTACATTATGAGAAATCATGAAACTTGAGAGGCATGTTTGTGTACAGTACATAAACTAGACATCTATCATGTCTTAGCTGGCAGGAATGGGAATAGAACCCAATAGCTGTGACTGCAGGAGACAACTGCAAAAAATGCAACAAATGACTGCAGCAACTTAATACAGACATACAAGGAATGCAGCTGTACTGCATTTATTAAAACAGATTTCTTAAAGCATCAACAATTTTTCTTAACACTTTATTGATATTGCTTATAAGTGTCTGTGAAATGTAAACACAGTCATATCTGCTCATAACATGGGCTATGTCATCCATATATCTTTTGTTCCTGGAGTGGGAGAAAATGTGAGCATTATGTGACTGAATTTGTTTTGTGTTCTAGAACTATTACAGTATTTGACTACAGTGACAGTAGAATACACAGAGATTTAATACAGCCATACTGCATTTATTAAAACATATTTCTTCAGGAATCCACAATGCTGCTTAACACTGTATTGGTATTGCTGACAACTGTCTGTGAAGTCCACACACAATATCTGCCCATAGAGTGGGGTACCTCACCCATATACCTTTATTACCTGGAGGAGGAGGAGCAGAGAACATTATGTGACTGATATTGGCCTTGAGACAGTATTATACTTGATTTCAGTAGCCTTACCATAGACAAGCAATGCATACAGCTCTAATGCAATGGTTATGACAACCCAATCCTGCTGAACACCATTTTGCTTACTGTTCTTGGTATTGTTTATTGTTTATTGCAATACAGTTTCTATTACTCATTTATTGCACTACAGCTCTAATTGCCCATTTATTTTATTACAGCTCTACTTGCCCATTTACTGCACTACAGTTTTTATTGTGTATACCTTATTGCAGTAAATGCTGTACACTTTCTTGCTTATTGCATACAATTAGCATAATAAAATGAAAAAAGCAGGCAACACTGTAAGCAAAGTCGTAGGACCAGTTACTTTCCAATAAACGCAATTTAATAGTTAAACAAAAAGTATACTGACACAATAAACTGAGCGCTTTCGGTAGGATCGGTGTCCTACCTTCTTCAGATACTATGCAAATCAATTAACAGGGTTTTTAAATCATTAAAAACACACAATTAAACAATTACGCAATTAATAAAATGCCAGAATGACTCTACTTGTCTTTAAAGGTGCAGTGGATATCCTGGTGCTATACAGTACCATACATAACTCAATGTATGCACCCTTTTCTCACATTTGGTAAATTAAAAATACTACATATTGCAGCCAGGAAAATCGGACATTAAAAATATCTATAAAACTAAAATCAATATAATTATATAAATATAGTGTGAATTTAATATAAATATTCTGAATATAGTGTAGGACCTTAGATTCAATATAATTAGTAGGACTTATACACATATGTGTAAATAAATTATAACAATTTATCTATGGTTATTTATCTGAAGAAGGTAGGACACTGATCCTACCGAAAGTGCTCAGTTTATTGTGTCAGTATACTTTTTGTTTAACTATTAACTTGTGTTTATTGGAAAGTAACCAGTCCTACGACTTTGCTTACAGTGTTGCCTGCTTTTTTTGTTTTACAAGTTCGTGGTTTTCATATAAGAGTTGTCAATTAGCATAATAAATCCATACTTACCACACCCATGGCGCAACCTGGCCAGGCACCTGGCATGGGACTCAACATTGCTAGCCCTCTCAGCTGCAGCTGCTGGAAAAGAAGCACATCATTATGCATACCAGTTTTGCAGAAATTCAGCTTGCAGTTTGATAAAGCAATGGAAAACATACTTACATATTTCTGGGGCATTCCCATCCCATGCCTCTTGTGCCCAGGTGTCCAAGGTTTCCCTCTTTTTCCTTCTCAGGTTGGCATAATGATGACGACAATGCTCACCAGTGCAGGGATACCAGTAGAACTGGTAAGTTCCCTGGCCAACTGGTCTGAGGCCTCCTCCTTACATTCTGAGTTCTGGAAACCATCCTGCATCAGCCTGGATTCATAACTTTTTACCAGGAGCCCAACAAAGATGCTGAAATCCTGAACACCCCATCTCTGTGCCGAAAAGTGCACACCTTCTCCAACACCACCTGGCATATCCACAAATAATCACACTCCATGAAATGGTGCAGAATTCCTGCCTATTGTGCCTAATATAGGCTAAAGCACTGCATTGCTTAGCAGCACACAAACCAGCTAAGCAGTGTGAAAACTCACACAACCGAGGTTTTAGCTAAGCTTAGCACTACACAAACATCAGTAGGAGTTAGCATGTTTAAGCAGTGCTCAGAAAAGCTCAGCAGTGCCATATTTCACAAATTTGTTTTTAAAATTAAACATATATAATAAATTATACAATGACTGGATATTAAGATTCAAAACTGAGCACGCTGATTGGCCAACCCAACCAGTGTGCCTGTTGTAAATCCGAGAATATACCAATGGAAAAGGTCAGGTCGCCCAGACTTTTTCCCATTAGTATGTCTTGCAATTTTTTCACTTTTATTTTTTTAAAACAAACAAAAAAGAGAACAGAAGACCTGAAATGAATGAGAGTGATGGCGCAGACAAAAATAAAAGGATAATCTGGTACGTTCTGCAAAACTATAGAAACTTACCTGATTATCCTTTTATTTTGTCTGTCCCAGCTCTCCTTCATTCTTTAAAAGTCTCCCAATGTCTTTGTTTTTTTTTTTGTTTGTTTTTAATTAAAAAAAAAACAATGGAGATCTCCCTTTCTCTGTTGCTTCCTTTGCACAGCACTGATGTACTGTGTAAGCGTAGGAACACAAGTCCCATACACACACCCAATACATCAGAAAAAGCCCCAGGATACCACAAAACTGCAGAAAGGCAGCACAGAGGCATTATGCAAAGACATTATTTAAGAAAAGTATTTTTTCTTAAATAATGCTATTGCATAATAGCAATAACCAACTCTGTGGTTGTGGTATATTGAAATTTACCCATGGTTGGCTTTATTTAATCACTTGGGCTTCACCCTCATGATTAAACCACACCAACCATGGGTAAATCTTCAATATACCACGCAACATCACTGGTTATTAAATTACAGACATCGTATGACTGCTATAGACCCAAACCCAGGACCTACTAAGCATTAGGTTGCAACTTTTAGCTACTTAGATATTCTGAAAGCTAGTATACCTTCACATATACTACTGGGCTACCTGTTAGCGTTGCTGAGCACCATGCTACACCATGAAAACATGCTTAAATAGACCCAAAAATAAATAATTAATTACATCCGGTTTCTATTTTAGATGACTGTCAGCTGTCAGCTATGTATGTATGAGTGCCACTCGGCTCTGCGATGCTAAACAGAAAAAATGTAATTATGATAATTAATTACATCCAGTTTCTATTTTTAGTTGTGTAGCAGGTGTCAGCTGTCTATATATGAGCACAACGTGGCATTGCTATACTCCACTCTGCACAAACAAGCAGAGAGGGGAAAAAATGCTTCATAAAAATAAAATATTTCACATTTTAAACATTCACAGCATTTCAGCAGTACCGGATAGCATTACAGGGAGCCTCACCCTATACATACCATATTAGAAACAAAATCACCAACGAAAACCAAGTGCCCCAACTGGAAAACAAGTGTATATAATAACAAAATATCAGTAGGACAGCCACGGCAATAAAATCTCTTTTAATGGGGGGTGGTTTGTGTCCATTTATCATAGTACACTGTGAATATTTAGGAAGGCATGCTGCTGTATTTCCTATATGGACACAAACCATGAACAAGTGTAGGGGCATGTCCAAGTAGTGCATGGACACTGAACACGCACCCTGCACTCAGAAAGTGCTGTACGACACTTTCTAAGCTGAACTGGCATAATATTAGAGATTTACTCTAATACTATGCCAGTATTTCAGTGTCTGCAGACACTGAAATGAGATAATTATCATTTTAGTGTCCACGGACACTGAAATAAACATTGGCATGAAGAAAGCAATGCAGGGGATGTGTGATAGATTCTGTGACACACCCCCTGCATTGCTAAAGTGCCGTATGACACTTCTGCAACCTGTTAATGCAGGAAATGTGTGCAAATGCACACATAACAGGAGATAAATCCCTCAAAAGGTTAAAACACACATATAGCCCTCACAAACATAGAAAGTTGATAGAGAACAGGTTATTCTTTAGCATGAATTATGGAAGGGTAGACGTCTGAAAGAAAATGTATGCCAATATTTCCTCACAGCAGTGCATGTTGACAAAGGCACAAATAATGGGGGGGGGTAAACAATACATTAGGGACATGTCTGAAAAATTGATCCACACACTTAGAAAGTTGACAGAAAACAGGAATATGTATTAGCAAGATTTCCTGAAGGATAGAAGCATGAAAGCCAAATGAATGCCATTATTTCACGACTGCAATCCTCAATGAGTTGTCAGAACACCACAAGACTCACTCATATAACATAATAATATAAAAATAATATAAACTTTTTTTTCTAGCCTAAGGAATGTTTAAGTGTAGCTAAGCATGTGTGTGTATTATGGCCATCCATTAGCATAACTTAAACATCCCCTAGGAGATAAATGCAAATATACAAGTGAAATGTCCAAGCCGAGATATTGTGGTGGTTAGAGTTCTAGATTTACATGCAGGTGCTCATGGTTGGAGTACCAAGACAGGCAATTTACTTTTCTATGGGAAAATAGTGTTAAAATAATTTTTGTAAATTGAAATAATGTAGGAGCTATTTTTTGTCAACCAGGGTAGTGTAGCAGTCCAAAAGTGAGATGTCAGTCTAGAAAAGATGTGAAACCCCCATATAAACACAACTGCCCTATACAGTGTAGTCACACAAGAATATAATTTAATGAAAGCACATAGGAAAATATCATAGAAGGTAAACATAAAATTATAATATGTCAAACCCACTTACAACTGCTTAAAAGTGCCTTAATCACTTTGTATCCATCACGCCTTGTTCTGCCCAGAAATAAAATAGCCAGCCCTGCCAAGTCTCCAACCTGGGATGCTATGCTCTACAATCACAGCAACATACCACTACACCATCTGAGCTGGGATAATCTGTAATGCTTTAACAAACATATCATGCATTCTGGTTATTGAACATTAAGGAAAAAAACACCAGTCCCAAGTCACAAACCCATGACCCTGCATACTATAGTCAGAGCAATGCACCACTGCATAATTTGTACAGATTTCCACAGAATTTCCTCGGTGTGGAACCATAATCCTGGCCACTCCCGCAAACCACGGTCAGGAGTCTGCTAGGTCACTGGGATGATAACTGGAGTGCAGTTGATAATTAATGATATACCATACATATACCATATATCTGCACCTTGTAGTGCAGGACATCTGGACACCACATGACATACTTGGGGGACAGGGGTCTGGAAAGAGGGACATATCACACATAATGGTGTTACAAACTGAAACAGTAGCCGGTGTTACATGTGCTGTTGTAACATAACATCCCTGAAGGATATGATGCGTGGAACACCAATGGATGTCAACAGTTAGTGACTACAATCCTCACATTATCCTATCAACCCCACAAAAGCAGATGTTGTTTGAGGAACTGACTAAACATAACAGGAAAACTTCTGGCCACTCTGTGAACAACATGCCAGTTGAGAGGTATGTCAGACACATTTCACTGTCAGAAGTCAGAAGTCAAGTCACTCAGTAAATTCATGTCCAGATGAACCCTGTCAAACTAGCAACCCCCCATGTCTATAACAGCAGTAATGACACAATCTGTACTCAATTTTGAAGCTTTGTCCCCCATGTTGTTGGGCTGTTTCCACATGTCCTGTTCTGTGAGGTATTCCCACCTACTGTCTGTGAAGTTGTAGCTCCCACACCTCTGTAATGTCCCCTGCACAGGCAAGGAAAAGGGGCAAGGACCACATGAAGGATGCCCCATATGTTGGAACTAGCAGCAGAGTCCAGGCTCACACCACAATACTATGTGGGCTCCTACATAGCTATATGGCCACAGCAATATCTGATAGGACAACATCAATCCCCTCAAGGTAGGCTGAACACCTGTGGTGGACAGCAGCAATACACAACTACCATCATAGGTGGAAATAGTCGCAGGATGGGCCAAGAAGGAAGAGATGCCTCACTAGCAGCCATATCAGTTTGTTCTGCACAAGCAAATAAGGTCACAGGTGATGTACACTAAGGCTGTCTTTGAGCTCAAACTGGATACATCCACCAAGGCCAATCACTAGGCCTTCCAGACATGAGTCTGCAATTCCAGAGGAAACACCCATATCTGCTCTGTAGTGGTGGTCAGTAACACCACATACACATATGCCATAAATATAGGCAACCGGCTGCAGACAGATGAAGTGTAAACTTCATCCCCTATCCCCCCATAGGTGCACATGTGCATGTACAGCACCTGCACCCTCCCCTCATGACCAGGAAGCAGGTCTGTAATGCCCTCTTAAAGGCAACACACAGAAGTCTCCATAGGTCTGATACCATTCCTGGCTGCATCCTACATGAACACAGGCATGTGCTCCCAGCTCCATTACACACAGTAGTCACACCAAGCCTCGGCACCATCCACACTCCATTTACATTGAAGATTGCCAATGTCATCCCTCTACACAGACCTAATGAGGAATAGAGGATTATGCAATTAACTGGCCCTCATTGGGGGGAATATGACACATCAGGACCAGGAGTGCAATACAAGCTGATACTGTGCAGATATATTACAGGGGTATGGTGTGGTTGTGAGTGGCGGCTACTGGTATTCAATGTACATGTGCAGGTTCTGTACATACTTTTGCCAAATGTATGAGGTCCTGTGATGTGTTTCCCTGTTTATGTCTTCCAGCTGCAATGTCGCATCAGCAAAGGGCAACATTTTCAGAGGCTGAGACAACTATAAACATAGAAGCCATACTACAGAACCATGCCATAATGTTTGGCCAGAGCCAGTAACATCTGCAGGGGGAGGACCGCCCTCTGGGCCAACCTTGCCCACAGGGTAAACAATGTTGGCCTGCACGCATGTACATACAAGCAGGTCCAGCATTGTGTAACTGACCCCATATGCCATGCCCGGCAAAGGGCTGCTGCCATGGCCAATGACCGCACAGCCACAGGTGGGGTCCAGCCATGCAGCCCCCACTAACAGCAACCGAGGAGCTCCTTGCCAACCTTGGGGCACCCATTCCAGTACAACATCAGGGCACAGACCGCCCCACATGCTGGAGGTAGGTGACACCCAGCAAATGGATGAGGAGCATGCAGGTAAGGCCCCAGTGGAGATTACTAGACTAGTGGAGCAGACATATTTGTATCTGTAGAATATCTACATGCATGTGTCAGGTCAGATTGCAGTTTTGGATGGGGTTTTCTAATGCACAGAAATACACATCTATGGTAAAGGGCAGCAACTTGTGTAATATTGGGGGTTGTACTGTAAATGTGCAGACATGCTGCATCCATCCTGTACCAATGCCACATGTGAGTCTGCTGACAATACCACTCTCCCACAACTACCTAAGTCCCTCTGGACTGCATGTGGGACAGCTGGCTGAAGCTGGTGAGTATGGATGTGTTCTGTTGTGGTTTGCCAATACCCAAGGCACGTGAAGGGCATGCAATTTACCATGCACAGAACTGTTGCTCATAGCTGTATTGTTTTATGTGCATGTTCACTTGTGGTGGGGTTAATTGCATTTCATCACAGTGGTCACCACAGGGGCTTATCTGAAGAGAATGTAAAATTCATGTAGTATACCTCACAACCTGTCAGTGCAAGACTTCTGGACAGAGACCAGCAAAATGGGGGGACAAATGGCCTATGGTAGGGACATGTGTGAAACATCACTCTTATACAATGGATATAGACAGTGTACACACCCCTGTTAAGATGCCAGGTGTTTGTGATATATACAAATTGAGACCACAATATGTCAGTCCACACCTTTTCCAACATTTAATGTGACCCATAACATGAACAGTTCACTTGTACAACCAACCAATCTGTCGGGCACCAAATATGGAGTATACAAACCTTACAATAAGCTGGATGCCTACGTATGCACACCCTTCAAACAACATTTTATTGCAGTAGCTTGTGATTTACTGACAGCATTCAGTCTGCTTGGGTACACACCTACCATCAAGTAAAGGCACTCTGAGTAACACCAAATAATAGTCTGCTGTCCAATAGGATATTCATGACATTTTTTCAGTTGCCTGTAACAGCAACAGCCATGGCTTGCAGACAGCTTACAAAGCAGCAAAGGAATCTCATATTTGAAAGTTATCAGTCAAGAGTAGGGTACAACATTACCACTGTATTGCACACTCTATAGAACACAGTGGAGACAGTCATCAAAAGGTGGATTGAATATGGGACAACAGTGCTGTAGAAAAGAACCTGATGTACCTCCAAAACTGAGGAAAAGACATGTCCAAACCTGGTCAGGGAGGCTGCCAGGAGACATACAGCAACACTGAGGGAGTTGCAGGAATCTTTTGCAAGTACTAGTGTTGTGTACAACATGTGAGAATAATCTCCCATATTCTGCATAAGTCTGGCCTATGGGGTAGGGTCAGAAGATGGAAGCATTTCTCCACACCAAAAAACATCCAGGGGTGGATGCAAATTGCAATACAGCACATCAAGTCTCCCAAATGTATGTGTGAAAATGTGTTATGGTGTAATGAGGCTATGGATCAACCTCACAGCCACAATACCAAAAGGTATTTGTGGTGCACACACAACACTTCTCTTCACCTCAAGACCACCAAACCCATAGTGAATCACGCTGGTGGCATTGGCCTGCTGTGGGGATGCTGTTCTAAAGCCAGAACTGGGCCTGTAGTCATGGTAGTGGGAATTCTGAACAGTTCAAACTAACATCACAACAGGCCCAAATCCATCAGGTGTCTGCAAGAATGTTGAGGATGGGGAGGAGTGTCAGCCTTCAACATGACAAAGACCCAAAGCATACATCCAAAACTACCTAGAATGGCTCCACCTTAACACATTCATGGTAATGGATTGGTACAGCTAGAGCCTAGACCTAAACCTGATAGCAAAACCACAGTGTGACCTGACGAGGGCTGTGCACATGAGCTGCCCTTGCAATCTGACAGAGTTGGGGGACCTTTGTAAAGAAGAGTGGCCAAATAATACCAAGTCAAGATGTGCCATGCTGATAGACACCTTGCCAAGAAGAGTGTATGCTGTAAGTCACTTATAAGCTGCTTCAGCAAAGTATCATTTTAAGGGTGTGCACACTTATGGAACCACCATATTGTACATATTTCATTTATTATATTTTACATGTAACACATTTGTTTATTTATTGATTGGATTGCACAGGTTATATGTCACATGAAAGGTGGGTAATATTTTTGAATGCATTATTGCAGTCTCATTTTATATATTACAAGAACATGTCATATTAATAGGGCTGTGTACAGTTATCATATCTATTGTAAGCTTAGAAGGTTGGTGGTGTAACAGCAATTGTGTGACCTACATTTACTGCTGGTTTGGAGATCAAAAACTCAAATGTATGTCATTAATTAGTGACATCACTCCTCAGATCATCCCGGTTATGTATCAGACAAACACAGCGGTTATGAGAAACAGAGCAAACATGTGAGCCAGACATCTACACATCCTGCAAGGATCTGTACAGTTGTGAGGCATGTTCTGTAGTACTTGCCACTGTGCTATACAGGTGAACAGCAATGATGTGTACATGGGTGCAGTCTGTTTTGGGGAAGGGCCATCACCTACTAACACTACTCATGTATACCAGAGCTTTATATTATTAGTTACATGTAGTAAAACTGTCTGCAATGCATGATGTTGAGGGCCGTGTGTCATACATGTCACCATTATGGTAATCTGAGGTCTGTGTAACAGATTTGTGCCACCTCACAAGTGGCTGTATGCATGCATGTGTGTGTGTGTGTGTGTGTGTGTGTGTGTGTGTGTGTGTGTGTGTGTGTGTGTGTGTGTGTGTGCGCAAGTGTGTACCAGCCAACCTCAAAGTGCAGGTATTAATGTACATCGGTTGTTTTCCCCTCACAGGTGACGATGGGGTCCGGGGTCCCTCCCACCTAGAAATTGATGTCATTGTCTCTGCAGACTCTACAATGATTTTAGGAATAGTGAGGTACAGGTGAGGTTTCAGAGGCTGAATATGTGCCATTGATTGGAATCCCACTGCTGTCCACACCATCCCCACACACAGTGACAATGTCCACACATGCCCCATCACCAGTGGTCACAGATAATGGACAGTTGGCAAGTGGTGGCATAGAACAGGCTAGTGTGGTGACTATGTGAGTGTAGAAACTGGCCATAGCCAAAGTGCAGGTGAGGTCCCACACAGGTGGATGGACAGGGGGTGCTCGCAGGAGGACTGCTGCTCCTCAAACCTCTGTTGCAAGTGCCACAGCAGGTGTCACCAGATGCATGTTTCGGCCTGTCATGGATGCACAGACACATAGTGAATGCCACACCAGACTAATACTCAGGGTGGTGGATGCAACTCTTCCTGATTTACGTAGTGACATACATGCCCTTGTTAAGGCCACATGTCAAAATACCGAGGTCATGAACTGATGGTGGGGTGAGACCTTGGCAATCCTTGACCCTGGCATGTCTGTTTTAGAGCATGTGGTAGGAGATGGGCATCAGCCATGTAGACGTAGGTCAGCACCTACAGCAGCTGAGAGTCTATGGGGCCATGGACCTTCATACTCCCGTAGTAGCAGTGACACCAGCACTACCAAAGGGAGGTTGCTGTCCACATCACACCAGAGCAGGCCATGGGCATGTGGTCCTGGCCAGTCCTGTCAGGGACATGGATCCAGCAGTCACCATCAGGAAGCAGAACTGCATCTGGCCTTGGGCCTGGTGGTGCCAGTGATACCCCTGGCAGGACCAGTTCCCATGTCTGTGGCTGGAGATGGTAAACTGGACACCCTGCCATGTACGGTCCAAATCTGTCCAACATACCCCTGTGTAGGGCAGCCACATGGTGTGACTGTGTGCAAACATACACACACACATCTGTATTACAGGCATGTCACCTCCAGACACACAGCACCTCTGCACAACCCATTTATTGGATACCCCTCCAAACACACACATGATGTCAAGCATATAACCCAGCCTAGGCTATTGGGAAACCCACACCACACCCTGTGCATATGATGATACCTGTGCCACATCCCTGTCATCCATAACATCGATGCAGGGACATGCTAATATGGGTCTGATGCACAGGATGAATATAGTACAGTGTAGCTATGTAATACTGTGTAAGGTGTTGTTGGCTTGCATTTGTTATGGGTACACATACAGATGCATGTACCTTATTAGCCAGAATACATTATTGCTGTTAGTACCACTGACTGAATGTAGATTGACATGCTGTATTCTTTTTGTGTTCCAGGTGTCTGTGTGTCTGCAGGCTGTGGCCCTGCAAACATTCCCATGAGGGAGTATGGCAGAGTGGGAATACACCGACCACGTCATAGACAAGGTACAGCCATATATGTACATGTATCAGGTGTGTATGCATGCAACAGTGTATGAGAGACACTGTGGTCAGACAGTGTGACCTTGCGTCAGTGACATGTAGCCTTCAGACATGTCACCTCAGTGTTGTGTAGTGCCACAGGCTCATACATACAGAATCGGCTACTGCAGTATTGTCAGCAGGTCCCTCACAAGGGTAGCCATTATGTTAACTGCAATAGATTTACCTGTTGACACCTGTTGGCCCTGCCATTTCTTCCTCATATACTCAATCCTGATGGAGTTGATGAGGGCATGCATGATACTGTGTATGATAGGTTTGTAGTATGTATTCCTGAGTTTACCAGGTGGAACTGGGAGACAAAATGGTATATCCTTTGTTCCACTTTTATTTCTGCCCTTGTCCAGACATCTTGCTATCAGACATTGGGAGTTATGGGTGTGGGTACAGAGTGCATTCAGCTGTGCAGACATGTCTATTATATGTAAAAGCAAACAAAAGAAAAAAGGATTATTGAGAATAACCACTGGCAACAGTACCAAAAACATTTATTTATGCCTCCTACTGGATACTCCACAGCATTCAAACACAGCTGCCATTTCAGCTCACTGATGTCCAAATGTATATCTAGGCATTTTCCCTGTGTGTCTTTTTTAAGCTGTTGTATTTCCAGGAACTTAAACGTGTGCTCTTTTTGGTCCTGCACATGCCTACTCAGGGCACTAGTTGACCTACTGTATTTTATGTCGCCCAAATGCTCTCCAATTCTGTTCTTGAATTTTCTACAGGTTTTTCCTATGTAAAATATGGGACATTGTTGGCATTTAGCCATGTATACAACATTAACACTGGACCAAAAAGGAGTATCCGGGAATGAATGAAATGACTAGCATAGCTAGTATTTTAAAGTTAAAAAGTATTTTAGCATAGTGTTTTAATTCATACACACAGCACACATTTAGCATGTATAGGTTGAGTTTATATTATGTTTTAGCTTTTATGTTTTAAAGCTTTCTATTAAATTAAACAATTAAACATGATTAATTGAGGTGGGGTACATTTATATAAAAAAGACTGGGATGTTACATTCATTTGTTCTGATGAAGTCCCTTGCAGTTGTGGAAGAAAGCGCTTAACGTGTGGAATATTGTTCAACATGTGGTTTTTAACTATTAAAGTGGTATATTTCTACATCATGCCTGCTTGTTCCATTTGCTGGTTTGGTTCTTCAGTTTGTTGTTGTTGCAGGGCCACCTATGTTGGATGCACACAGTACACTGCCTATACATGGTAAGTTACAGATAATGTGATGTGTGTGTCATCCATTTTACTGTGTGTGTGCGTGTCAGAGAGAGGTGTCAGTCCCTGGGGTCCCTACAGTGTCAGTGTGTGTGCTATGTGTTGCCTCTTTCCCAAGGCCTGAAGATACTGGGCATGCCTCTGTCTGCCTACAGGATCAGGCTCAGGGGCCTCCTCCTTTGAATACCTCTGTGCCTGTGGGGACTTTGGCAATGGTGGCCAGATGGGTGGCCCTTCCCCATGCTGTTCCTACTGCAGCTGTTTCCACAGGATCATATTGTGCAGCATGGCACATACTATGAACATGTGTGCACATGTGGCTGGAGAGTACTGCAGGCTCCATCAGATATGTCAAGGCAGTGGAACTGTGACTTGAGCATCCGAAACACACCCTGGCTTGTCCGTGTGGGTATATGGGGACACACACCTGTCAACTGTACACATTTGCACAGACTGTGCTGATATTTGGTTTACATTTTGGCTCCATTTACCATGCTGTTGTACCCTGTCTTGGGAACTAGAGGCATATCAGTAAAGAGCCCAAGTCAGATTGTACTGGCATACATTTGAGTTTCAGACTTCTTACCCTTCAAAGCCTTACTGCAACTGTGGGTCCTGTTGTGCTATCACTGTTTGATTCTGTAGGAAGGTAATTCAACATTGCCGCCATTTGTGTGCCTTTACCAGACACAGACCAAGGAGGAGGAGAAGAGTATTCAGACCCAGGGTGGTTTTCTACAGCTGACTTGCTGTGTGGGTGTGAGGGGTGGTTATGGGACCCCCCCACCCTGATATTCATACCTGTGACCTATGACCCCCCCAGTTAGTTGTCCCAACTCATATACTGCAGTGAGATTTGCCACCTTGGGTACTACTGCATAGTGTGCGGAGGCCAGTTTTGGCCGGACATTTCCTGGTGTCTCACATAACTGTCAGTTGTGTGCTTCTATCCCAGTAGGCCACCCCATTCCCTTGCATGCATGCAGAATTACCACAGATATGCTAGCAAAACATATTAATCCATTAATTTATTGTTAAGAAGACTGACTTACCTTGTGCTTGCTGCAGTTGTGAGGATGGTGCTTGAGGGCCACCTATGTTAAATACACACAGTACACTGCCTATACATGGACAATTACAAGTAATGTGATGTGTGTGTCATCCATTTTGCTGTGTGTGCATGTTAGATAGAGGTATTAGTCCCTGGGGTCCCTACAGTGTCAGTGTGTGTGCTATGCATTGCCTCTTTGCCAGGGCCTGAGCATACTGGGCATGCTTCCATCTGCCTACAGGAGCAGACTCAGGGGCCTCCTCCTGTGAATCCCTCTGTGCCTGTGGGGACCTTGGCAATGGTGGTTGGCTGGGTGGCCCTTCCCCTTGCTGTTCCTGCTGCAGCTGTTTCCACGGGATCATATTGTGTAGCATGGCATATACTATGAACATGTGTGCACATGTGGCTGGAGAATACTGCAAGGCTCCATCAGATATGTAATGGCAGTGGAACTGTGACTTGAGCATTCCAAACACATGCTCTATAAAGATCCTGGTTTGTGCGTGTGCCTCATTACAGCATTCTTGTGTGGGTGTGTGTGCATTTCTGATGAGTGTCATCATCCATGGCTCTAGTGCATAGCCAGCATCACCCACCAGATGGGCATATGGAATGCCTCCACTGGCAAATGCCTGGTACAGCTGTGATGAATGCCAGATGTGAGAGTTGTAATAGCTTCCAGGGCTGCCAGCACATTGCACATGACCTGGCAGTTAATGGAGGAGAATCCCTTGTGGTTTATGCAGACCCTACCCTGTTCACTGGGTGGTGCTTAGATGTGGATGTGCGTGCAGTCTATGGCACCCAGTACCTTCAGGTATTCTGCTACATAGGTTCATAGGTTCATAGGTTCATACTAGGCTATCTGCCCTAGGGCATTTATAAGCCTAGCCAGAATGTGTTTGGCTTTCGCCACCCATTTTAAATTTATTTTGCTATGCCCTTTTTCGAGGTTAGTATACTGTGCCTCTATCTAACAGTGACACAGAAGTGATACCCGGGGTAAACCTACGATCTCCCATCCACTCATCAAGATTCCTCTTGAACAGAGTCAATGAGGGACTCTGCCTAACCTGGACTGGGATTTTATTCCAGAGTGAAGGGAGCCTCTGGGTTATGAATCTGTCCCTCCAGCATGTCCTATTTATTTCAGTGCTGAGGTTCAAGTCTCTCGAGCGGCCAGAGCTCGATGGGATTGGATTTTCTGAGGTGCAGCATGTCCATTAATTCCGGGTTGGACATGACTTTATACGTCAGGCACAGATCTCCTCTGAACAGGCGGTATGCCACTGAGTAGAGCTGGAGTTTCTTTAACCGGGCAGCATATGGCATCTGTTTGAGCCCTTTGATCCTCTTGGTGAGGTACTTTTGGGGTCTTTCCAGTTGCTGCAGGAGTCTGGTAAGGTATACCCCAAAGGGGCATTGTACTCAATTATGGGCCTGGTGAGGCATGAGTAAAGAGGCACGATGACCTCCCCTGATCTAGATGTGAATCCCTTCATGATTAGGTGGGCTATATAAAATGTTTTTCTAACCACTTTGGCCACGTGGTTGTCAAATGAGAGATTGCTATCAACTTGGGTCCCCAGGTCCCTAATTACTTCTTCTGTACTTAATGGATTTCCCCTATGTGGTAATTTGTGGGCACTTTGTTTTTGCCAAAGGGGATGACTATACACTTTTTGGCATTTAGCTTGAGGCCATGGCTCTGGCACCAGTTGTCTGTTTCTATGAGGCCCTTTTGGAGGATGCTTGTGTCGGCTGGAGAGTCGATTATGGCACCCAGTTTGCAGTCATCTGCAAACTTGGTCAGCCACAGTCCTTCCGTGTTGGCCTGTACCTCCGAGAAATATATACCGAACAAGAGGTCCCAGGACTGAGCCTTGTGGGACACCACTTGTAACTGGTTTGGAGTCTGACATGGCTCCAGCAATTCTAACCATGTGGGTTCTGTCCTTGAGCCAGTTTGCAATCCATCTAGTGACATAGGGGTTTATATTTAAGCTGGTGAGCTTATCTATAATGCCAGTGGGGTATTGTATCGAAGGCTTTTGAGGTCCAGGTAGGCTGTGTGGACCACCTTCCCTCGTCAATGGCCTTGGTGACTGTTTCAAAGAAATCAACCAGGTTTAAGAGGCAGGATCTGCCCTTAACAAAGCCAAACTGGGTAGGATCCAGTGTTTGTAGGTCCCCAATATCTTTATTTATGAGGTCCATGATGATCCTTTCCATAGCTTTGCAGACCAAGGTAGTCAGGCTTATGGGGCGATAGTTTCCAGGATCCGTTGAGGCACCACCTTTATGGAGAGGGACCACTGTTGCTGTACGCCACTCTTTGGGCACATATCCTGTAGTAAGGCTGAGATTGAACAGTAGTTTTATGTTTGAGTTTAGCTCTTCTTTGAGTTCATGTAGGACGCTGCCCGGGACACCATCTGGTCCCATTGATGCTGTGTTTTTTGCTTTGGAGAGGGCGGCTCTTACCTGAGCATCTGAGATGTCAGGGGGGCAGCACTCTGCTGGGATAGATATTTGCCCTTTTGGTGGAGGGGAGAAGTTTGCTGAACCTGTCAGCTAGGATGTTGGCAATGTCTGTGGGTTCGGTGTATTTTTTGTCATTTTGGACTAATTCTGAGCATATCTGGGAATTACCACCCAGGTTCCTAACATAACTAAAGAAAGCCTTGTGATTATCCTTAGTGTCCTGTGCAATTTTTCTCGAAGCTGGCCTTAGACAATTTTATGTGTGCCCGTAGTTTTTGCTAATACTGATCAGTGATGCCTTCCCTTTTGGGATTTTGCTTTATCATTTAGTAGCTTCCTCCTTCTATTGTATAGTTTGTTTATGGCTGGGGTCCACCAGACAGGACGTCTGCCTTTGGAGGATTGGGTCTTGGTTTTATTTGGGATCGCATGATCCATGCATTCCTGAAGGTGTTCATAGAATGCGTTTATAAAGGATTCTCGGTCTGGGCTGTATTTTCCACAGGCCCGGGGCTTTGAAGGATTCCACCTCAGTTTTGAGGAGTGTAAAATTTGCTTTAGAAGTTTTTCACTGTGGTTTTCTGGGCAGGGGTGGGGTCGGGATGTGAATATCCAGTGAGATTAGTTTATGGTCTGATCTTACCAGTGAGGGATACACTTCTGGTCTGGAGCATAGAGTCCCCATGTTGGTGATGATCGGGTCCAGTATGTTATCCCTCTTGTGGGAGTGGTAACAAGTTGCTCCATAGCATTTGAGTTTATAAATTCTAGGAACCTTTGGGCTAGGGTGTTGGAGCTAGAGTAATGCTCCCAGTCTATGTTTGGGTAGTTGAAGTCGCCCAATATAATGGTGTTTGGAGAGACCTTCATATTTTCCAGTGTTCTCAGGAAGGCCGAGTGGGGTTCCTGGGTTTGGGAGGGTGGTCTGTAGCAGGCTATAAACTGGAAGGCAGTTTTACCCACTGTTAGTTGCACATGGATAGTCTCTGATGCTTCGTGTTTTGCCACCAACCTGGAGGTGTGGGTATCTTTGATGAATATCGATACTCCCCTCCTTTGTGGTTCGGTCCAAGTTTTGGGGCCAAAGCATGGTATGAGGTATAACCTGGTAGTGCTGGGGTGCTCTCGGAGCCCTGAACCAGGTTTCTGTTACTGCACAGATATCGATGTTCTCCATGCTAAGGAGAGTTTCAGTGGCATCTTGAGGTTTAGACTTCTGGCGTTGAGTAGCATTACTCTTAGTTTCTTATCCCTTGTGATACCTATGGAGGTGGGTTTGTCTTTTGAGCCTTGCCTAAAAAAGGCACTATGGGGGTAGCAAGAGCCTTTGCCAATATCCGAAAGCCCAGGGGTGACAGGTGCAAGCCGTCCCTAGCGAAGCATCGTGGCTTGTCGAGCATATCATCCCAAGCTGACAGGCATTGGATCCCCTTTGAATGACACCAGTACTTAAGCCAATTGTTGAAATTGATCATCTTGTCTTCATATTGTGGCATCATTCCACATGGTGGAAAAGATGCATATTGCTGGTCCTCCTCACAGGCTTTGGGGAAGTAAATGTGCTCACCGGCATGTGGTAGCATGGCATCCAGGAACTGGTGGAGTACCCTGGATGCAGATGCCTGTAAGACCCCCATGATGTCCCCAGTAGGTCTTTGGAAAGTACCTGTAGCTAGAATTCTTAAGGCTACACATACCTCGGTATCCACTGGGATGGGTTTCCCTCTGTTGGTTCTAGGTCTGAGTTGAGGCTGGCACAGCTCAGTGATTTGCTGAAGTATGTCTCTGTCCACCCAATAGTGCTCTACTGTCTCCAGATCATGTAGCCCCTGGTAAGTTACCCTGGGTATGAACACTCTTCTTTCCCTCCTCAGTCTGTGGTGGTTGTCAGCATTATCCTCCTCTCTGCCATCAGCCTCTAGCACATACTGATAGATCAAAGCAATGGCAGCCCCTAACATTTTTCCAGCTTAAATTCCCCTGCATGTGTACACCAATGGTGCAGAGTTTGTGGGAAAAAACAGACTGTACGGTGTTTCTATACTTTATACTGTTGTGCTGCAGATGCTGCCTGCATGATTGGCTGACTATGATGCACTCACCTGCCAGCTATGTTATTTGCACTTGATTGCTTGAATTCTGCTATTTTCCTCTTTTTTTCTTTTTCCCCTTCCAGTTTCCTCCCTTTTTAAGCCCCGAGGTGCACTGCACAAACCCGGTGCCCAAATGTAAACAGTCCTGCTAATTCTGTTTTTTTTTGTTTTTGTTTTACACCAGGTGTGCACCATTTAGGTTATGTAAACAGTAAGAAATTACCCTCCTCTGGGTGCAAACATGCTTTTCAGTTCATGGAATACGTCAATACAGCCTCAGACACACACCCTTGCTTAGCTGTGCTTAGCTAAGCTTATCTCTGTGGCTTAGGGCTCCAATGTGCTTACAACATGCCTTACTCACCCCCCTTTCATCTTTGTTGCTCCTCCTAGTTACACCATCATGCTAGAGCACCTTCATAGTTAGGTGCAGTTTGGGACTTAGAAGATTTTTGAGATTCAGTAAATTTCCCCTCATTTGCATACCCCACTGCCTTACTCCATAGTTACTGCACTTACACAGGGCCTTTGCCTTTGACAACCACTGTTCCCTGGTATTGTTTTAATTCTGCATACCATAGACTATAATGGCAAAATGCAGATTTCCCTTAAAATTGAGTTTTTACATTTTTTTTGTCACTAACCCATTTGCATGCCGCTGCCCTATGCTTAAATGGCCGAGACTGGCCAAAAAATTAGATTTTTATAAAAATAAAACAGTTTTCCGTGCCAATGGCCATATATTTGGCCATTGACATGCCTAAACAATATAATACATGCTTTTTTGAGAGCTGTCATGCCTCCATTTTGTTATTTGTAGAAATGTATTTGGTTAGAAACCGAATACATTTCTGCAAATAACACTGTTCTTGCACAGATACCTGGCTGGTTGGTGAATCACTAATTCACGTCATTTGCATGGTTTTCACCAGTAAATGAGGTAATTAGCATTCTGCAGCCTTATCCATGCATGAACAGTGTAGGCATGCTTGTGCACGTCAGATCGGCTGTTTGCTGGATCGCTCGGTGGCCATATTCCGTGCAGGAACGGCTACACTGTTTCTGCATGGAAATTTCAGCTTGCTGAATCCCGCGGACTGAAAAATAACATCAGAAGAACTGCAAAACCTAAAAGCACAAAAAAAAGAGGAGGGAAATACATGAAAGCAAGCAAGGTGGGCTATAAACATATTTAAAACTGACAAAATCAAAAACAATAAGACATGGACTTGCACATTATTAGACCACAAAACTCAAGCACAGTACTAAGAGAATTGTATGCTACAGTAAGAAACCCAAAATGGACAAGAATATGTTATATGCATCTTTGAGCAGGGCTCAACAGATGTATAAATAATCCTCCATTAAGCAGATACATCAACCTAATGACAGACACAAGACTAATAAATGCAAACAATCTGCTTAAGTAGTAAATAAAAAAAATACAGAAGTGGTAGGAAGGCACAGCAGAACATCACAACCCATTAATAATTAAAAATAGAACACAACTAAGAAAAAGTAAAGCTCTGTCCCCAAATACAGTACATGCTCTTGTTAGAGAAATTTGGTTTGAAATACAACTATACTTTCAAAGGCATGGAAACAACAGTGTAAGAAACCTAACCCAAGACAATTTCATCTTAAAAAGATATGAAGACAGGACAGAATACATAACAAAAAAACTTCAGTAATCACACCAAAAACTATACAGAACACTGTGACAGCACTAAACAGTCCCTGAGAGGATTCATGTTTACCAACCCAACGTTCCCATTATGCCCTGTCCAAAGCTTCAAGAAATATCTAGAGAAACTGTCACCCAATACAAAACCACTATTTATACAACAAAAGAGGTATTCACAACACATACTGGATAAAATGCAAACATGGTACACAACACAGCAAATAGGAATCAATTACTTATAAAAAATGCTACTAGATATATACGAAGAAGCAAACCAACAACAAAAGATGCATAAACCACTCTTTATGGGCAGCTGCTGTTACCTTACTATCAGAATCAGGAATGGAAGCAAGAGAAATAATGAGCATAACAGGACATAATAAACATGAGACATCCCTACACTCATACTACCAGCCATCACTAAATCACTATATACTAAATATGGGGAAAATAATATCAGGTACATTCCAAGAAAACCCTGAAAATCTGTCAAATCAACATACTACGAGTGATGAAACAGGAGACATACCCAGAAGAAATAAAATTAATCTCCATAATATTGAGACACCAAAGTATGAAGATACATTACAATCACCACCAACAACCACAGAAAAAAATAATAAACTATGGAACAGTAAACATCAACGCAATTTAAAATGAAGAAAACAAATAAAATTTTACTTATTTATAGCTTGAAAACTAGATCTAACACAAATAAACACCTAAATTAACATAAACCCAACATTTCCTTATAGGTACTATAGGAAGAATAAGTGAAGCCAACAAATGAAGACAGAAGATGAAAACAACAGAAACAAGTCAGAAATATAAAATAAAACAAAAGAACATATACAAAATTACCAAAAATGCTTGACTTTCTTCATTTTTCTTTCTATCTCTCTCCACTAAATATTATTAAATTAAAAATAAAAAAAATATGCAAACTAAAAGTATAATTACAAATTACATTTTGGAACTCTTTTTATCATAAGACCCTCATGACCAAATCATGCTATCCATGGGTAAACCCAGTATTACCCACACCCAGCCATAGATTATAAAATCCATCTTTAATACAGAACAAAGATGCTAATCCAGGAGTACATTTAGAATTTCAGATCCACTGATCCAGATTGCACTTGAATAAGAGTAGGGAGGAACTTTGATCCACATAAATGGGAAGCCTGTTCCAGAAAAGTGGCAGTCTCTGAGACACATACATGGGTCTCCAAAATGTCTTACTTATGTTGCAGGCAAGGTTAAAATCCATAGATCAACTGTTTTGGATGCTATTTTTTGCAAGCGTTCAACATGCCCATTAAGGCTGGATCAGAAGATGCTTTGCAAGTCAAATATAGTTTGTCTCTTAGCAATCTGTAGGAGACCAAGTATAAGGATAAGCGTTGAGGTGATCTGCATAAGACATGTTGGCAATACCATGTATTCTTTTTGTTTAGGAATCTCTGTGGATACTCCATTTGTTGTACTCAATGACCGGTCTAATGAGGGTGAGTACAATGGAGCAATCACATCTTTGGACCTGAATGCTATACTCTTGCCTATAAGTTGTGCAACATAAAATGATTTACTTGCTACATAAGGTACATGCCTGTCAAAGGCCAAGTCACCTTCTACATGTATTCCCAAATTCCTGATCAGTGGGTCTACACTTAGCAGTGTACTATCAATGAGTTATGAGACTATTAAGCACTTTTTGGCAGTGAGTTTTAGACCGTGACTCTGGCTGCAGTTATTAGTCTGTGTTAGGCCTTCTTATAGGTTATTTTTGTAACTGAGGAATTCAATAACTGCAACTAGTTTGCAATAATCTGTGAACTTAGTCAGCCATAGGCCTTTGATATTAGCCTTGACTTCACAGAAGTAGATGGCAAAGAGGAGTGGAAGCAGCAATGAGCCTTGAGGGACCCCACTATTAGCCTGATATTTAGTGGAGGTAGATTCCCTTATCCTGACTTCTTGGATCCTATCTGTGAGCTAGCTAGCTACTCAGTGGGCAATGCAGAGGTTTATACCTAATTAAGTGAGCTCGTCTATAACGCCCGAGTGGGGTATTGTATCATATGCCTTGGCCAGGTCAAAGTAGAGAGTGTGAAACATTTTCTTCTCATCCATTGCTTTGGTGAGGCTCTCAAAGAAGTCTACCAGGCTGAGTAGGCATGACTTATCCTTAATAAAGCCAGACTAAGTTGGATCTAGTGTCTGAAGGTTGCTTGTATTGTCATTTATCATATCCATGATTATTCTTTTTGTGGTTTCACATATGAGCCTACTCCGGCTTATGAGTCTGTAGTTTCCCAGGTCCATGGAAGGCCTGCCCTGTTGGAGAGCATAACATTTGCAGTCCTACATTTTATTTGGCAGGTAGCCTGTTTGGAGGTTCCAGCTGAATAGAGAATCTAGAGGGCCCAATAGGTAAAGTTTCGTGCTATTAAGGAGGTAACCTGGGATATTACTAGTTCCCATGGATGTAGTGCTTTTGACCTTGTAGAGCAGTTTTAAAATATATTTTCTAGTGATAGTTGGGGGACTTATGGCTGGGGTTATTTCTTGAGGGGTTCCTAGTGGTGAAACTGGGGTAAAATTACAACTAAACTTATCAGCCAATAGATTAGTTATGTAATCAGGCTCAGTATAGGTGGTTCATTTACACTTAGTTCGTTTTTCTTACTGAGCATCCCATTTTCTGTTTTTGGACATAACTTTCTTCCTTTTCATGCACAACCTATTCATGCTGTGATTCAACAAAGTTGGCTTGCTTTTTTGAGATTGTCTTGGATTTATTTTGGGTAGGTTCTACAGCATCCATGCAGATGTATATTTGGTTTTATTAGGACTTTATGGACAACTACCAATGGACAGTTTTGCTCACTGGGTTTTGCTTGAAATTTTGCCAAGGTGTCACTTAAAAGCAGGAAATTTGCCTTGGAATAATTCCTAAATGTTCCAGGGTTAAGTGATGTCCCAAGCATTGCTTTTATTTTGAAGGAGACAATTTTGTGGTCTGGCTTGGCCCTTGAAGATGTTACTGCCAGGTGGAGAGGGGAGTACATTCTTCCTCCATGTTTGTGAGGATCAGGTCACAGATGTTTATGTTCCAGTGGGTATATAGAATAGCTGGTCCAGGGCGTTCATGTAGACAGAGTCCGGTAACTTGTAGGCCTGCATGTTTGGGGTTTGGTGTATTTCTCAGTTCATAAAAGGGTAGTTGAAGCCGCCCATGAGAATGGTGTTAGATTGGATACTGACTCCATATCATTTAAATAAATGGCATGTGTTACATGGGCCATAGCTAGTGTCTTGTAGCTCACAAGGATATTATATAGGACTTTGCTTATGGTGAGTTGTATGTAGAGAAGCTCAAGTGTGCCATACTGCTTGACCAGCTTTGAGCTGTGATTATTTTTGATGTAAATTGAGACACCTCCACCTTTTGTTCCTTTTTGTGCAACAGCGAGTCTAGATGTATGGAAGGCATTATAATCCTAAACTGCCTTGGTGCTCTCAACTGCTTTAAACTATGTCTTTGTAACAGATATCTATATTCTTCAGTATGAGTAGAGCTTGCAGAGTGTGTACTTTTTTATTAGACTGTTGGCATTGAGCAGTTTTACTATCCATGTCAGCTTTGCTGCTAAATATTTACACCATTACTTAGAACCTTGCTTTGGTTTATGTGTCACATGCCTTATAACTACAGATTAAACTGTTCTACTGTGCATGCTTCCTCCTGGGATTCTAACAGTGTCATAGTGATGTTAAATGGGCTGACAGTGGTAGTGGCATCACCATTTCAGGTGTCATCATTTGCTTTGGACATGGTCAGCAGCATTCCTTGCCATGTCCATATCTGTCCTACCACCCCTGCCATTATTATACAATGTCCATGTTAGCCTGCCTTTCTATACTTTTAGACAGGCCATTCTACTGCCTCTGCCTGTGTCAGTTACACCTGTCACACCATAGGTGTGCATCTAACAAGCTATTAGGTAATGCCTCAGGGGCTTTCATATCTCATGAAACTGTATTATCAGAAGGCTTTTGTGTCCCAGGTGTATTAATTTTGGGAATTATATGGTGAGGTTTACGTAACATAGTCTCTCCAGTATCATGCAGGACAGTGTATGGTAAGCTGTGTCTGTTACCTTCGTCTTAACTCCCTCAGGTTAGACATTACATGCTCAGCAGATTACTCAGCCCAGCTTCACTGCGAGTTGCAATCACACTATTTGCAACTCATGGGCTGCGCCAACATCCTACCCAGTGGTAATTGGTTAGGTGGCATACAATCTTGCTCCTTCTGCTGTATATAGTTTTGTACTACATGCGTAACAATATTGTATACTGATTTTGATTTCAGCTTGCCACTGCATTCTTATCTATACTTTACTCTTCCAGGACCTACATTGACACCAGTTGTAGCACACATTACTGGCAAATGCTTTTGTTTATATCTTTATCCATACATTCTTCTTTTTCCTCCCCCATTTGTTGTTTTGTTTCTCTCCATATATGTTCATATTTTATGCAGTATCCTCCATGGCAAGGAAAGTGGTGTGACAGTGGTCACCATGTAGTGCACCTGCCTTGTCATCACCTACTGGGTCCGCAGAAGTCTGTAGTCTTGCCTGTCAGAGGAGAGGTATAGAACATCCAGCAAGGGCTGACCTAGAGCACTTGTTGGTACCCCCTGGTGGTCTGTATCCAGTAAGTGGTTGTGAAAGCCCATTGGTGGGCTTCACTAGGGAGTCTTGGAATGTTATTCAGCAAGAGTTCCAAGGACTCATGACAGCAGTGGTGGATCCACAGATAGACAAACACATTGGCATCCTGAAGCACATTCTTGTATGACTGACAGAGTTGCACAGCTGTACAGCCTTTACCAGTGGGCCAACAGATGCTGAGCCAAACCATAAGGGTGGTCACAGAGGTGACCGATCCCAGTTTGAGTGTGGCACTGTACAACATAACAGTCAGCTACTGTTGTACCCTCCCTGTCCCACATCAAGTTGTTCCATTTCTTTTTGTTTTATTTCTGTCTCTAATTTGTAGTCTAGACTACTCCATCTTCAGCTGTACTACTTCTGTCTTTATCTCTCTCTTTTATGGCTCCCGCTGATTTGTGTCAGCATCATTTCCTCAGTCTTTTTCTTTCTTTTCTATGTGTCTGCTCCAGCTGCCGTCTCTATACCATATCTTTCCCACACTTCCTCATGCTACCATGCCCCTTTACCTTTTTACAAATATGATAAAATGGGCATCTGATCCACAAAAAGAATATCCCTGAACCCGCACTGCATTCCACTTCTCCTTTCACCTTGCCTTCTGTATGTTCTGCTGGCTGTTCTTTCCTTTTATGGCTGTACTATATCCACAATCCCTTCCCATTTATAATATAAACATTGTAGGAACTTTGCTGGGTTACTTTTACCTGAGCTTTCAGCTGTACTCATATTGGTGTGTCATTGCATGTGTGAATGTGCATTGTTACAAGTGCACTTCATTCATGCCACTTGGTTCATTAGGTCACATGATCTGTCACAGTGTGGTTCCAGACATCGCAAATCCCGCTGCCTTTTTGCCAACAAATTGCCTACTCATACTGACCCCATTGGTGCTGGCCAAACTGTGCTAAACTGACTGTACTATGTGGCACTTGCATGCTCACTTAAACAATTTTTCTGAATCCTGTCCATTAATCATTATCATTGTCGTCTTACACTTCCACAGAATAAACTGGATTCATCTGATCCACACATTCGAACAATATGAAGTAAGGAAAAACTAAAACTAGCTATGCAATAAATAAGGAATAATATTTTTTGCAAACCCAGTTTCTTTTCATCAGAATTCTATAAAAATTCTTGGAAAACCTGTATCAAATTATTTGAAAAATGTTAAACTTTATTAAAATCTAAGGAAGTTCTGATCTCTAATGAGCTGATTCTGTTCTTTTAGTCTTTTAATTTTGTTCCCATTAATCTGGTTAATAAGTTTTACATTAATATATTAGACAGTCAGCTAAAAACATTCTCCCCCAGATTCACAATGCCTGGCATGGTGTGCATGATTAGTGCAGGAGCTCATGCAGGCAATATGTCTGCCATGCGATCCAGAACAGCTTGCAGGGGTATGCACGAGAGCTCCTGCACTAATGCACGGACTAAGTCCTGGTATGCAAATCGCCCCATTTGCAGGAGAAGTACATGCAGATGAGGTGATTTTGCAATCCAGGAAGCTTGCAATAGTCCATGCGAGACTAGTGCTATCTGCAGAAATGTACTCGGTTAGTAACTGAGTACATTTCTACAAAATCGAAAAAGGAGCTATGACAGCTCCAAATAAAGACTGCATATCATTGACAAAGCATGCCAATGGCCAAGTATAAGGCCATTAGCATTGCAAACAATAAAGAAAATAAAAAAAAAAAAATCAACATTTATTTTTTTTAGCCAATCTCGGCTGTTTAAGCATAGGGCAGTGGCGTGCAAATGGGATCGGGGGGAAAATAATAAAATAAACCTAAACTAAGCATCCTAACTAAAATCATTATTCTGCCATGCAAGTCAATGGCAGGCAGAAGACAATCTGGCCAGATGAGTAATGGTTGCTAAGGGGGGAGGCTCAGTGTGATACATGTAACTATGCATTAGCAGGCAATTTTATGCAAATTAGGGGAAGGATAGTGAATCCCAGTCTTCCCCAGCATGTGAGTCAGGTTCCAACAGTGTTAGAGTATAAATAGCTGGGTGCAAGACTAGGAGGTAGGTGACATCATGGGTGGGTGTGTCAGGCATACTGTAAGCAAATTTGAGCCTTGTGGCTCGGGTTTGCTCCTAGCTTAGCACAGCTAAGCTAAGGGGTGTGTCTAAATCTGCCTAGCACTCTTTACAAAGTGTAAGCGGGTGTGTGCGCCATGCACAGGGCTTTACAGGAAGAAAAAAGAAGTTAAACCAGGAAATAGCAGCAGTGTGCACATTTGAGCACTCTGTTTGTGCGGCGCACACACGAGCTTAAACAGGGAGGCAATGGGATGGGAAAACAACAGTAAGAAGGTATTCAAGGAGAACTAGCATAGCTGGCAGGTGAAATGTATCAGAATTATCCAATCACACAAGCAGCAGACCAGCACAGCCCAGAACACTACTATAAACTAAGCAAACACCTTTCCCTCTGGTTTTTCAGACACTCTACATCATCGGTGTATAGAAGCAGGGAAATTTTAACAAACAAACCTACAAAATGAGAAGGGCTGCAGCAGGCAACATAGAACAACATGTGCAAGAGGCTGAGGGTGGTGAGGAAGTGAATGCTGCCGTACAACCCACAGTGAGCAGATGGAGAAGAGTGTACAGACCCAGGGTATCCTACCAGGGGCTACATGAGCTGGAGATAGTGGAGCACTATAGGCTGGACAGAGATCTCCTACAGCAAATTGTTGAGCTGTGCCAGCCACACCTGACACACCAAACTGACCAAGGGGAACCCATCCCAGTGGATACCAAGGTACGTGTAGGCCTAGGTATACTAGCCACAGGTACCTCCCAAAGCACAACTGGGGATATCATGGGGATCTCATAGGCATCAGCATCCAGAGTATTCCACCAGTTCCTGGATGCCGTGTCAGCACATGACAGGGAGCACGTATATTTCCTCAACACACATGAGGTGTTGACCAGCAATATGCATCTCTTCCACCAAATAGCAGAATACCCTGGGGTAGTGGGTGCTATAGACTGCACGTACATATGCATCAAAGCACCACCCGGTGAGCAGGGTAGGGCCTACATCAACCGCAGGGGCATCCCTCCATCAATTGCCAGGTTGTTTGTGATGCCCAGGGCATTATAATGAATGTGCGTGCTGGCTGCCCTGGAAGCTATGATGATTCCCACATATGGCATCTGATGAAGCTGTACCAGAGATTTGCCAATGGGGCATCCCCTATGGTCACCTGGTGGGGGATGCTGGGTACACACTGGAGCCATGGCTGATGACACCCATCAGAAATGCACACACACCTGAACAACAACGCCATAATGTGGCACACGTACAGGCCAGGCATATAATAGAGCATGTGTTTGGGATATTCAGGTCACGGTTCCAGAGTCTGGATACATCCGATAGAGCCTTGCAGTATTCACCAGCTACATGTACCCAAATTGTTATGGTATGTGCTATGCTACACAATATGATCCTGTGGAAACAGCTGCAGCCGGAACAGCATGGGGCAGGGTAACACAGCACCCCACCAATGCCAAGGCCTGCACAAGCACAGAGTGACCCGGAGGAGGAACAGCCTGAGCCTGCCCCAGTAGGCAGAAGGAGGCCTGCCCAGTATGCCCTGGCCTTGACAAAGAGGCAATGCATAGCACATTCACTGACACAGTAGGGACGCAGGGAATGACACCTCTCTCTGACTCACACATACAGTAAAAGGTCTGCCAAATATGACACTACCTGTACTCAACCATGTATAGGGAGTGTACTATCAGCATCCAACATAGGCAGCCCTCCAGCACAATCCGCATGTCTGGCACACCCTCAAGGTAAGTCAGTCAACCTACCAATTGCCAAATGGAGTAGAAGGTGTTGTTACCTGTAGCTATGGTATGGATGTGAGCATGCAAGGGAATTTGGTGGCTGAATGTTATGGCAGCAGACAGTAGACACCCATAGTGGCACCATGACATCTGTAACACATAATGGAGTCACCATAGTAGCCACTACTACACAGGGTGACAAAACCCACTACAGGAAATGTGCTGTGCAACATGTGTGTCCATATGACACACACATGCCAGTCAGGATGGTTCACATACCCAACAACAGTCTCAGCCAGTAGGACAGGTGTAGACAAACATAAACAGAGCCTGTGCCATGGCCCCAGAATGATGGCTATTGTTAACCCCCCCCAGGCCTACACAGACAGACCACAGCAGTGCAGGCAGTGGGATGTTAGTTCTGAAGGGTAGGAAGTCAGACAATTATATGTAGGGCAACCAAAGCCACAATCTGTAGTACACTGGTATGCCTCTAGTCAGCATGATAGTTAGCAATACAGAATGAAATGGATACCTGACATACCAGTATGGTCATAGCAAATGTGTACATGTTTCACGTGTGCCCCCCATTCTACATAGTAATGCAATAACAGTCAGGTGTGCCCCCCCACTCCTCTGTATAAATGTAGAAATATTTAGGTGTGCCCCCATCCTACATAGTAATGTAATAACAGTCAGGTGTGCCCCTCCAACCCTATGTAGAAATAGTCAGGTGTGCCCCCCCATCCTACATAATAATGTAATAACAGTCAGGTGTGCCCCCACTCCTGTGTAGAAATGTAGAAACAGTCAGGTGTGCCCTCCCCGCTATGCAGAAATGTAATAACAGTCAAAGCCAAATGATCGATGGATACCCCGCAGATACAGCATGCTACCTGTTAGTCTACAACACAAAGGTCAGCACTGCAGCACAAACTACCTGGACACAATCCACAAATTCAATACAGATGGCCATACTGGGCATGCTCACATACTTAAACACATGAAGGCCATGACTGCAAACACCAGTGGACCAGACATATCTGGCAGTTGCAGTTGTTAGTGCAGACTCTCGTCAGTATGCACCACTCATGCCTTGCACACACAGTGGATAGGAATACAGACATATATGTCAGGACAACACACTGCAATAAGCCAAAGGTAGACGTACATTGATGTGTGGAAGAGGGTCACTGTGACAAGGAGCCATCCAGGCCTGTCCCACCCAGCACACAGCCAAAGGGCCCCAAACACATGAGGTGCAGATGCCACTCACTGCAGTAACTAGCCACCAGTATCTGTCAGCATTACAGACTATGTAGTGCACATGCCAGCTGTGCAACATGACTGTACAAGGAAGTATTCGTCTAGCAGCTGTATACACATACTTGTGATATATGACCCTGTGTGCGCCCGCATGTGGCATGTCAACCCATACATGAATGGGTTATGGCCCATGCACATACTGTCCTCCCCATAGCCATACTATGACAAGCCTGCTGAGGTAATCCAATGTGAAATACACCTTTGGGAGAATTGTAGCCCAGTAATCTCTGTAGTGTGTCCCATAATTGTGTACTGCTGTAGCGTGATAAACTAGTTAGGTAGGAGTTCTAACCCAGACTTGGCAAGTGTGTGTGTGTGTGTGTGTGTGTGTGTGTGTGTGTGTGTTTGTGTGTGTGTGTGTGTGTGTGTGTGTGTGTGTGTGTGTGTGTGTGTGTGTGTGTGTGTGTGTGTGTGTGTGTGTGTGTGTGCATGTCTGTCTGTCTCTGATTGTGTAGAGAGCAATGCTTTTTAGGGTACTCACACTCCTTACAATTCATATACTCAACTTTGGCAAGGCTGCTGATGTCACCCACCTAGAAATACACCGCTGGGAAGGGTGTTGCCCAGTAATCACCAGAGTGTGTCCTGTAACTGCATACTGCTATAGTGTGATAAAGTAGTTAAGTATGTTCTAACCCCAGACTTGGCAACTGTGTTTGAGTCTGTGTGCATGTGTTTGTCTGTCGCTGACTGTGTAGAGAACAATACTTTTTCGGGTACTCACTCTCCTTACAATTCATATACTCAGCTTTGGCAAGGCAGCTGATGTCACCCACCTAGAAATACACCTCTGGGAAGGTTGTAGGCCCGTAATCTCTGTAGTGTGTCCGGTAACTGTGTACTGCTGGAGTTTGATTTTGAACTGTGGTAAGGTTCCATCTCCACCCATGGCAGTTCTGGATGTTTTGTGTGTGTTTCAATGTCTGCATACAGGGCAATGCATTATAGGCTAGTCACTCACAGTACATTTCAAGTGCCCTACTTTGGCAATCCTGCTGATGTCATTTATTGTGAAATACACCTTTGGGGAAAACATTCGCTAGTAATCCCTGTGGTGCGTCTTATAACAGTTCCATGTTTCTTGTGATATAGACCTTGGTCAGGGGTTCTATATCCACACATCTCAGTTGTGGACATTTTGTCTGTGTCTCACTGTCTGTGTAGGGAGCAATGCATTTTAGGCTAGTCACTCGCAGTACATTTCAAATGCCCTACTTTGGTAATCCTGCTGATGTCATTCATTGTGAAATACACCTTTGGGGAATGAGTTCACTAGTAATCTAAGTGTTGTGTGCTATAACGACTCCATGCTGTAGTGCGATATAGACCTTCATCAGAGGTTCTATACTCACGTGTGTCAGTTGTGGATGTTTTGTTTGTGTTTCAATGTCTGCATAGAGAGCAATGCATTTTAGGCTAGACACTTGCAGTGCATTTCAAATGCCCTACTTTGGTAATCCTGCTGATGGCATTCATTGTGAAATACGCGTTTGGGGGAAAAGTTCTCTTGTACTCTCTGTGGTACGTCCTATAACAGCTCCATATTGTCTTGTGATATAGACCTCGGTCAGGGGTTCTAAACCCACACATGTCAGTTGTGGATGTTTTGTGTGTATCTCACTGTCTGTGTAGAGAGCAATGCATTTAAGCTAGTCACTCACAGTACATTTCAAATGCCCTATTTTGGTAATCCTGCTGATGTCATTCATTGTGAAATACACATTTGGGGAAAAAGCTCTCTGATAATCCCTGGGGTGCATCCTATAACAGCTCCATGTTGTAGTGTGATACAGACCTCAGTCAGGGGTTCTATACCCACCCATGTTGGTTCTGGATGTTTTGTGTGTGTCTCACTGTCTGTGTAGGAAGCAATGCATTTTAGGCTAGTCACTCGCAGTACATTTAAATGCCCTTCTTTGGTACTCCTTCTGATGTCATTAATTTTGAAATACACCTTTAGGGAAGAAGTTCTCTAGTAATCCCTATGGTGCGTCCTGTACCAGCTCCATGCTGTAGTGTGAGATAGATCTCTGTCAGGTGGATTGGGGATTTACCTCTAACAACATACACTGTGAAAAGAGGGCAACAAACAGGAGGGGGCTGTGCCTGATCTGACTACAGACTGTAAGTGCTACTATACTGCATTTGGAGTAATGTTGGTTTAACTGTGTTTGTGTGGATATGGCTGTCATACATGTCTCAATACCTGCCATGTCAGTTCCATGTTTATGAGGACTCCCCATCTGCAGGGTCATCTGCAGACTGGGCAGTGTTGTGCCTTTGGTTTCAGGTCTTACCCACGGGGCATCTATCTATGGACTGCAAAAGGTAGTGTGAGGATTGCAGTCTGTAGCTGGTGAAAGCCATGATAGTCGCTGACGTCATATCCCTCATAGGACATATGTTGCAACAAACCCTCTTACAATAGTAAATGTATGAGGTTATCACAGCAACATGTCAATATTGGCCCTGTGTATGTGCTTCCAGCCACACCTCTGTCAACCTTTGTACATATGTCGTGCATGATGTGGTACATATGTGCGGTACACCGTAATTAGTGTCATCATATCTGATAAGCCAGTGATATATCCAACTGCTACACATGTTATGTACAGTAGGGGTTATATTACATGACATCACCTGGACATTCTGTTGATGTTTGTACAGTACTAAGGTCTGTGTACTTATGGTGAATGTCAATAGTGTGTGTATTGTTAATATGTACTTTAGCCTGTGTACAGACTGTGGTAGCTGTCATTGTTCTAGTTCTCCTCCTATCTGATGTTACATGCTGCTCCACTGTATGGTACTGTATTGGAGTACATGTTTGTAGGGCCATACACACACATGTTCCATACCACAGACAGCCATCCAACCAAACTATGTATCAGCCCAGTACATGTAGGGTCAGTCTGTGAGTGGAACATATGAGGATAGTGTAGAACAGATAGTCCATGTAATGTAATATTATGCTAGTTTACCATATGTGGCTGTGGCTGTGTTCACATTGGTTGTGGTTATGCACTTTCACACAGGTGTATCTTACCCTGTGCTGTGACATGCCCGTTGAGCCTGCTATATATGCAGGTACATGTGCATTCCTTCATAGGAGATGTAGGCAAGTGTTGAGCCAGTCTGCCAATAGCCTGCACAGTGCATTGTTACATGCCTAGCAGCTTAGTGTACTTACCCAGTGAGATATCATGTGCAGATACTTGCCAGATGTACTGCTGCTGGGCCTCCCTTAACAGTCATGTACATCAGACAGAGCAGTGGGATGCTGTACAGATGTATGTCAATATGTAGTGCGTAGTATGTGGCCATGGCACCCCTGTAACAGCAGTCATTATGTGTCAGGCCAGACGGGGGGTGTGAATGCATAACCTATGGTAGCATATGTATACCAGTCATTATGTGTTATACCCATCTACATGGGTGTCTGCATCCATATTGTCAGGCATGGTACACATGTTTTCCACTAAGGGCGTATGTGTATACCTCTTCACTGTACAGAGTGTGTCAGAATTTCCACATATATTGGCCAATATCTGTGTTGCAGTCCACAGGGGCATTACGTTCTAGCAGCGGTACTTTACAATGATGTCCTTAGGATGTCTGTCAGTAGCCAATGGTACTCATGTTATAAGCAGATGTGACCTCCCACACACACCATGTGTGTGAAGACAATCCCAATGACAGTAGCAATAGTCTACTAATATACCTGCTATACATACCTGACATCCCCTTGCACTATGACTTTGGGACTGTAGGGGCTGGGGAAGGGCTACACTCCATGTCCAGGACCTATGGTGGAAATATATGTACATATACTTATCCAGATAGCCATATCTATCTATCTATCTATCTATATATATATATATATATATATATATATATATATATATATATATATATATATATATATATATATATATATATATATATATATATATATAGATATGACTTCCAATTACCACTGTCATGGCAACCACCCACTATTTGTAGGAGGATCAGGAACTACAGACAGACAGCGAGTAGAGTTGTGTTATGCTTTGTATAGTACTGGTGTTACAGGGTGTGTGTGTACATACTAGTTTACCTTGGAATGCAGTCTGTCTGCATATCTCACAACTGTGGGCCTGTCCTCTTGCTGGCCATATGTATGCCTATCATGTTTTGTCTATCCACCACACAGGTCCTTTGTCAAGTATTAAAATGGCAGTGTGTGCGTTGAGTGCTATCGGTACATGGCTTCATCCATTTCTGTTCCTAACCTCAATTCCTTGACTAAGGATATGTTGCAGACTGTCCTGTAACACCAGCAACTCGTTTAGTGTATGACAACAGTTGTCCACATATGTGCCTGTGTTCCAGCCTATGTCCCCACCTACATACCAAGCTTTGCACATATGTCATACTGTCGGTGGTTGTTCTGTAGTGGGCTGTGAGTATATCACATTGCCATTGCTGCCATCAGTCCACTGCTGTTGTAACCCCCACACATAGAGTGGGGCTGGGACCATATATGTATGGGCATCACCTACACAATACATGTGTGCCCTTATGCACTCCAGAGGCCAGTGTATGTAACAGTGGTATATGGCCCTGTATTATTGAGTCTGGGGGAGCACCATAAATGACCTAGGCTGTTACAAAATGTGGGGGTATCAGGGGTGAGCTGCATTAAGATATCTGGATGCACAGTACCATATACTTCACCTATATTTACATTACTTACATGCATTGGGTTAATGTAAGCCTACTGCCTCCTGCCATACAGACTGTTCTATTTGTTGGTGTGCTCTTGATGGTGGCAGTTATGCCTTGTTATGTAACAGTTACAACCCGTATGGTCACATGATGTCTTTACCACATACTGAGTTTGTACAGAGTGTAGAGAGAGGCTGCTGAACTGCACACCTGCATTGCATACTGTTGATTGTTTGGTATCTTGTGACCCAGTTTGTCTTCACTATTATACAAGTTGAAGGGCTTGGCCTGGACAGCAGCAGTTGTGA